>NC_092858.1:163367408-163368700 GCF_032062135.1 Pyxicephalus adspersus
ATGCTTATCATCCCACTGTTTATCAAATTCACAGTGCAGTGATAAAATTTATGAGGTATACATGGAATAATGTGTTTATATCCATAAAGATGTGCAAAAACAATAATGTAAAAAGTCATGCCTAGTTAACGTACTATATTTTGATAACAGGAGTAAATTAAAGGAGCCCCCAGAAAACAATTAAAACAGCCTGGATATGTTTTGTGGGTCTAAACTGGCTCAAAACATGCTTGCAAAAGCTGCCAAGGCTTCAAAATGGCAGTCATCTGGTAGGGCTCATTGATCTACTGTGTGGTCCTCCATCACTTGACTACTGGTGGGCTGTTCTTTATCTGGGCAGCTGTCTGGTGATCATCTATCCTCTGGTCTTATATCATTTGAGCTGTTATCAGTGTCACTTGCATGCTGGGTTGTCTCATGCATGCTCTCCATGTATACTTTTCTGTAATTAGGCTGGCGTCAGTTTGTCCCTTTGGATTGCTTCTGTCCTCTCGCCACCTTGCTTGGCCATGTACATAACCTACTACATGCTCCTTATGACTTATAGGATGTGTTTGGGTGCACATGAGATCCCAAGCTCTCCACACATAATAGAGGGATAGGACGTAATTGGCCTTTAAGGGACATTTCCTACCTGCAGTGAGTTGCAACGTTCTTCTGCAGGCTAAACCGAGATCCCAGCTTCTCCTTTTCAAGTAAATGGAAAAGATTGGAACCCTTTTTTCTGCATACAACTGCACAGTTCCCAAAAGTTACATGTTGCTTTTATCCGCACAGTCGTGCCCTGAAGATCTACATAAATGGCGACAGCTGTAGCTACAAATTTTGCACATGAAGCCTCTCCCAGCCACACAGCATGAGTTTACTGTGGAACCATGAGCACTAAGGTTGTCAAACACTATTGTCAGGTATTTATAGTTATATAAAAGTCTTTGTGCGCTCTCTGCTGATCTATTCTGACCTTGGACTTTGATTAGTTTCTGTTTTACATCTGACTCACCTGTGGATCAATCCCATCTACTATTCTGCTTAAAAAAATTCTACCTCCTTTGGTTATGACCTTAGCTGGTCTACTATGACTGCTTTTTTATTTTCTGGCTTGCCCCCGCTGAAGTATGGCCAACCTGTCAAATGTAGCAAACCACACATAAAAAACTGACCCAAAAAGTGTTCTTATATAGAAAGCATTAATCTACAGAAAACATAAAGTATACATGTGTAAAATAACACCACAGTGACAAAACACTGCATGTTAAAGATTTAATCAATCAAATTCATTAAATATCAGCTTT
>NC_092858.1:163369517-163371461 GCF_032062135.1 Pyxicephalus adspersus
TACATATTATCACCCATTTCTGTTTGATTTACAGGTCTAATTACTGCAATTTATTGAGCAGTAAATTTTTTGATGTGTGACTCTTTTTTGAGTGTTACTAATAAATTATTTACAGTATATAATGGTCTTTTTTAACCTTCCTGCAGTGCAGTAAAGGTGAAAGATGGCACAGTATAAATTTGACAAATAAAAATCAAGTTAAGAATGCAAACCCATTTTCCATTATTACTTAGACCAAGTGTTTCTCAAATAAGCCTCAAATGATCCACAGGGTTACTCCAGAAATTGCTAGGGGTTCCTTGAGCAATGGGCAGTTTGTTCCCCTCTGGTCAGTTTAAGGGACACCAATTATATTTTTGGCTATCTGTAAGGGTGACATTCTTCCCAATGGCTGTAATGAAAGAGTCTTTCTCCCCATTGATCACCTCGCTAATGTACTGTGAATATAGAAATTATAGAAGAGGTTACCCAAGACCTAAAAGTTATTTTAAGGGTTCCCCCATGTTAAAAAGGTTGGGAAACACCGGATTAAACTGTAAATGGTGTAGCCTAAAGGCCATCTCTATCCCCGCACCCAATCTGCCACCCCCTTCACAATCTGGAGAAACTCTCCACCTTAGATAGTATTTTTTTTTTATTTTCCATTTTCCCTTGAAGGCATGGTTCTCATAGGATTTTCTATAGCTGTGGGTGGCCCTTAATATTAAAGAGTTAGTAACTCTTTCCACATTATTGGATAAAAGTTGGCACCTCCTTCTGCATTGCATGTATATGCAGGGTACCTGGTGACACCTTTACTGAAGGTGAGTCCATGAAGACCCATCTTTTACAAAAGGTAGTCGGTCTTCAAGATTGAATGACACTGAACGTTATTAAGCCTAGAAGAATGGATATTGAATTTGACAATGATGGAGAGGAGGTGAGTACTGCAACATTTAATTAAAACAATTGCTAGAGAATTAAGATAAAAATAAATGTACTAAAACAGTGTTTTAAAGAAATACATGGGTGCTAGTTGCCTAGCTGTAATGCTGGACCCATTGACTTCAGCAGTCCTAATTTACTGATCCAGGATGTACTGAATTTTAAAGATTAGAAAAATGGTAAAACCTATAAATATTTTTAGAAGGAGAAGTCAGAAATGGAAATCTCCATGTTTTCTTATAATTGGTTCATTTAAACAGGAAATCCTTCTTTTACAAACACAAAACCTACTGCTGAGAAAAATTATTTAGTTTAGCAATTCAGAAGTTTTTTTATAAATGAACTCCAGACAAACAGGTAAACACACCACTAATATACACAAAATGCAAACCAAATATACACCATCTGCCAAAGGATTTGTAATTCTGTCCAGTCACTTTTGTGATACATACCCCTCTACTAGAAAGCACAGCCAGTAGGGTGACAACACTTTTTCTGTTATAACAATACAGTGAGTTAAGCCTTCACCCCAATCTACTTCAATATATTGATTGGGCGACCACACGGGTCTCAATTGCATGATGCATTTATCCTCTTCAAATAATGTGAAGATTCTAAAATTTCCCAGGAAGGAAGTGGAGCTAAATGTTAAAAATAAAAAAAGGCAACTGGGCAGATCCTGTATTGCAGAAGGGACAGGCGATGTCACTTCTGCAAAAAAATAAACATAATTCCCTGATTACATTTTTGTCACTTGTCCTTACTCCAGCATGTGTGCTGCCATCTTCTGCTCAGTTTACGGGTTCCAATTTTTTGGCCATCTTATTTGGCCAGACTGGGATGGCATAACTTCTATGCATGGGTGTGGGAGGTGATTCAGTCCCATCAGCCCCAAGGATGCCAGATTACCCAGCATATCCTGCTATCTTGCACAGAGCTTCACATGTACAGCTTAGTGTTATGTAGAAATAAGACATTGCCTGCTTACAATTTTGTTATGTAAAGCTTTAGTTTTATTTT
>NC_092858.1:163371852-163451451 GCF_032062135.1 Pyxicephalus adspersus
GAACTGAAAATGTTGGCGACCACTGCTTTAGATGATATCAATCTGCTACAAGAAGGAGGAAGCATTTCCTCAGTCTCCTCTACTCCAGTGATCAGCAGTCTTCAAGTAAACTGACTCCCCAATCTCCAGACATAGGTTTACAGACATTGTAAGATACATACTATAGAAGACTAACAAACAGACATATTATAGACATAGACAAGAAGTATTCTCAAGTAAATTCACTCTATAGGGCATTTCATCAAACACATGAATACCTCTGTCTGTACTTTACTGAACAGTGATGTGTGAGTAGCAATTCACCTGCATTTTTTACATAACTTTTATAAAATTCAGGCCAGGTGGAGCCTGCAGTGTCCCATCATTCGTTCTGAGATCATTCTGCGTAACACTTGATTGGAAGAGAGGATGGTCACATTACTTTGACAAGTTGCCTTACTGGTATTTCCTCCCTTATGAAATAATCTTCAGACCTAAACTGAAAAAAATAAACTTAAAAAACAAACAAACAAAAAAAACAGCAGGCAGTAGTACTATTTGACAATGGAGACATGCTCTAAACCAGAGGTCGCCAACCAGTGGTCCGTGGACCACCTGTGGTCCACGAGAAGATTTTTGCTGGTGCGCCCCCCAGTGGAGTCAGGAGACGGAGAAGATAGCACCTTCCATGCATGCAGGGATGGCAAGTACCAGACCTTTGGTTACTGCAGGGCAACTGCACAGGATAAGTATGTGATATAATCAGTCTGTATGGCATGCATATTTGCTGATTGTGGCCAAAGCTCACCACCCACCAACAAGTTTAGTTCCACTTTAACTAAGTGGTGGTCCAACAGGACTCCATTATACACATTTATAAACTGCTGTGCTTTATAAATGTGCTGTTACTGTTGTGTTATGTTAAGATTTTTTAAGTGGGGTATGGCCATAATGCTGATAGCAAGAATTGTTTAGTAAAATAATGGAGGTTCCTAATTTGAGAGTACATGGTCAACAAATATTATTAAGTCTGAATATTCCATCTTGGATTAACAAGGGTGCGATTGTTATACCTGGATGAGGCAGATGAACCAGAGATCAGCCAGGCACTGTTATTGGTCTCGGGGAGGGTACATAAGTATGATGGATGGAGCAATCGGTAAAATGGGAAAGATGGATCGTTAGAAATGTACTTGGGGACTTCTCAGCATTTGATGAATAACGTATGTATACATGTAATTAGCTACTGCATACACATCTGAATTATTTTTACAGCATTTTAAAGCTAATGGGTCAAACCAATGTGCTGTAAATCATTCAACTGTCTATTTAAATGCATTTATTCATTAATCATATTGTTGAAAGCTTCATAGTAATCAGACATTAGTGCTCATTTCAAAATAAAAAGTAAGGAAAAATATTAAATATAATATGATAGGTTTACATAGCTCATTTTACCTTAAAATGATTTACTAAAATTATAGTGGTTGGGCAAAAGAATTAATACTTTTATGGCTTCCGTTTCTTATCATGTAAAAAGAACTGCATTTACTAAAAAACGTGCACGAAATAAAAAATGAATAAGCAACTATTACATATAAAATATATCATATATGCTGCAAAAATCGAATAGAAAAACACTCTTGGGTTTCGTATAAATTAGACAGTCATGCACTATGTGCAGTCAAACACTCCCCCCCCCCCATAGCTACAGCATATCCCCCACTATCTCCTTATGATATCAGGTATTTAGGAAAATAGAGAAAAGGAAGGCTTTTTTGAGACAACACTTCAGTTCAAATGTGCTTTTACTTAATAAAAATATAGTGTAATTGCTTAGTGCTATACAAAGGTCAACTGTGATCAAAAGCAGCTTGATAGTGTGTATTATTGTAGCACCAACAGTACAATATGATCTGATATTATTATATATAGTGTCTCTTGTCCCGACGCGTTTTGCCATTTGGCTTCTTCAGGGTATTTGTTTGGAGACTTTGTACTGAACAATGTAATAAAAGATTTGAGAAAGGAAAACAAATATATTATGTGACATAGTTTACGAGAAATAATAATATAAACATAAGGTAATAATGCAATAATACAGTAGATGCATGATTGTACATAAAATATCATTCATATACTCAAATCTAGGTGTTATAGCGGTAATATCTCCTAATGATACCATATGGAATCTATAGTTTATATTTATTATATATTCTTTTTTATATGATCTGAACCAAAAAAACATTTATTTTTTAATGATCAAACTGTGATTTATAGCATGAATAGTTAACATTTAGCACCTTCAGCCAGCAGATGGTGCCCAATGAAAAGTCCAGCCTCCATGAAGACTTTCTTTCAACAGCTGTTGAGCTAAAAATATTCTCAATAATTGTTGCTTGAAACAGTTGTTGTTTCTGGTGAAAGAAGAAAACTTGATCACTACATACTGGCTGCTCAGTTACTACCCAGTGCCAAGTTCTGTTCTACAGCAAATGGTTTGGACGTTCCCGGTTGGAAAGACTACTATAGTGACTATTAGCAGTTGCAGACCTTTAAACTATGTTGTGGAACACCTGTACAGATGGTAGATTTATATCCAGAAGGATCTGGATGTCTCCAGGGCAAAAAATCCAACATTTGTACAGAAAGCACAGTTCCTTTTCATCTGCTAAAAAATATCTTAGAGCTTAATTTCACACTTTTACAATCAGTTGCAAGGGGTGTTTACATGGTTTGATGTACAACAGCAAATATCTCATGATACATTGAGACCAATGCATAACAAACAGGAAAAACAAAACTGCTGGATGCCCACTGGTTGAAAGTAAAGTGCCCAGCAGTGGTTAACTGCACAATGATCAACTGCCCATCTGCAGTTGGTCGATGGATATTTTTATTTGTGTTTCTTTGGAAGATCATTACTGCTTAAAATAAAAATATCTTAAGGACAGGTTCAGACCTGTGGTGGGAGAAAGTGATTCCACACAGCCCCCCAAAGGCTGGCACAAGCAACTTGTCTGCTCACATGGCAGCACTGGTCTTGAAGAATCAGCATTTGCAGATTTGACAGCAAGTGAGATGCTACGGATAGGAGATATGCAACAACTAGTATCTCCCCAAGACAGTGGTTCACTGGTGGGAGGAAGCAGTAACTGCCCTGCAACCTCACCTCCAGTCAGAACATAGCCTAAGAATGCGAATTTGATTGTTAGGTTGTAAACATAATAGAAAATTTATAGAAACCATTAAACTAATATTTCTTGAACTTTTAAACATGGGTGAATCCTTTGAAATAGCTTTCATTCTTCAGGGAACCCCTGCTATATTTACTATATTGACAGCTTACAGTACATTAATGAGGTGGTGAATGGGAAGAATGCCTCATACACTGCCAGCCATTGGGAAGAATGTCACTTTTACAGATAGTCAAAAGGTCACTAGTATCAGTTAAACTGACCTGAAAGTCACAAACTGCTCATTGCTCAAAGAACCCCTAGCATCCTCTGAAGGAACCCTATGGTTCCAAGAAACCCTGGTTGAGAAACATTGATCCATACATTAATTATAAAGAGCCTTTTTTTATATTTTAGCTACTTTACCATTACCAGAACATTACCCTCATGTACCTTAGTGCAGTGGTTCCCAATCTTTTGTAGGTCGTAAACCACTAAATACACGGACTCCAGACCATGCATGCGCATGAGCCTGTGATGGGAGATTGGCTGGGTTGTGTTCAGAAACACAACTTGCTCACCTCTCTGAGCCTGGGATGTCTCCGGGAGATGTTGTCTGCGGCTCTTGCCGGTGCACCCCCGGAAGTAGGGTCCTTCCCCTAACCTGCTGGTGGGTGCACCTGCAAGAGCCGCGGCCGGGAGTTGGGGACCTCTGCCTTGGTGGATACCACACCTAATTTACCTACCTTTAGCCGTATTAAGAAAATCCTCACCATGTGATCCTGTATAGTACTGCACAGCCAAAAAAATCAGGCCATGACAATCTCCTGTTATTCATTTGTCCTGCTTGCTTCATTCATTTCTATGGCTATAGCCATACATCTCCGAATGACTACCAAATGTACATGCCAGCCACAGCAATAAATGGGATAAGAAGCAGGTGGATCTGAAACTGGAACTGTTTCTGCAAAGACTGTGTGATTTTGCACATCGTCATATTGTATAGATCTTGTGCGCGGAACTCCAGGTATGTATTTTAGGTACATGTCAGCTGCTTAGTGAAGTGACCCATTTACAACCACACATTCAAGTATGTTGCATCCAAACGAATCAGCTGCTACCACATGGAGGTGTTATTTTGCATTTTGTTGTGTTGAAGCATAAGTGCTTTGATTGGGTGTTGCTCTTCTATATTGATTTCCCCAGAAATAAAAATAAATGGCACCACAATGCACTAATACATGCATGGCGCTTATCACAATGCACCACAATGGATGCATGTAAATGGGTCCTTAAGGGGCAACTTAATCAGACAATGATTTGTTGGTTTGCTGCTAAACTTGCTTTATTATTCTTGATAATATTTTATGCTTTGCAAAGAAGATATAGATACTTTTCAGTATGGATAGAATCCTTGTTCTAAGGTACCATCTGCTCATTTAGCATCTTCGAGTTTCAATCTTGCTGTGCAGTGCTGAAATTTCAATAAGAAAACAAATATTACTCCAATATTTAAAGCAGAGACATGGATGAAGGTAGGAAGCAGTTCATATATAATTATTTCCATTATTCTACTTGATCTTTTTAAATGTGTTCCAGTATATTTCATTTGGCATCTGCAGCTGAACTGCAATGTACATATAATGTTACAAGACATGCATTTTGAGGATTTATAAGCAATGCTGTGTGATACAAAAGATTTATGATACCAGATGGTATTTGTAATGAGCTGAAACACAGAAAAAGTTTCTGCTATAATACCAGATTATAAGCACAAAATAATTTAGGAATACATATGGCATTTGAGAGATGTGTAGAATCATTGTCCTATATTATGAATCTTTTTATGTCAGAAATTATTGGTATCCTAGGGAGCATATGGAGCAATGTCAGAGCTGTATATGGACTCCATGGGGAGGACTGGGAATGTGTAGCCTAGGAAGCAAACCCAACCAATTGACCCTCAAAGTTTGGACAGTTTTCTGTGGTATAAAAGATCACCACCCAAATATATGCAAAATAAATAATATATATATATCAAAGGGTGTGTTTTGAGGGAAGGAGGAGAGAATTACCTACAGTGAACACAGGACTAAACAAATCCCAATAACAAATCTTTCATCACAGCTTCATCACAAAAAAAATTCTCATTCAGCTTCCTTTACCAAATGAGCAGAATGCATTTTAGAGCTTTGCATTCTTCCATTAGGTTGCTTTACTGCTGTTCTATATTGATTTTTCCAAGAGCTGCTAATCAGAATTAAAATACAGTTTCCCAACTAATCCTAAGCTCTCCCTGAACAACTTCCCCCATACTATTGGATGAATAGGCTGATCAATGATTTAGTTGTTAGGAAAAACGTTCATGATAAAGATCAATAGGTTGGCAACATTTTAATAATATTTTTAAATGCAGGGTATTCTAATTAGTGTTGGTCAAATATCTCAGTGTTCGATTTGATGGCCATTTGATCGAATAGCCTGATATTTTTGGGATTGTGGGAATCATCCTGTCACAGGATGTGGGAATCATCCTGTCACAGGATGATTCCCACAGCTGCATTCATTCATGAGCACAGCCGTGGGACTCCTCCTGTGACAGGATGATTCCCATGGGTGCATTCATTTATGAGCACAGCCGTGGGAATCTTCCTGTTAGTGTGGGATCCCCGGGTACTAGGGGGTAAATGAGGACAAGTCTCCCCATTCATTCACCTCTAGTGCTCTGTGATTTGCTGAGGAAAAGTACATCCTGATGACACTTGAGCTGTCATCAGGGTTTACTTTTCCTCAGCCAATCACAGAGCACTAGAGGTGATAAATAGGGAGACTTGTCCTCATTTAACCTCCAGTGCCTGAGGATCCCACACTGACAAGAGGATTCCCACGGCTGTGCTCATGAATAAATGCAGCCGTGGGAATCATCCTGTTATTGTCGGATAACCTGTAAAAAAATAAAAGTTACACAAATCACACACACTCAAAAAATTATTTTAACATTAAAGCCTCTTCTTTTTTTTTTTACACAAATTTTTACACACAAATTCGTAAAGTCCAATCCCGTGTTTTTCTGGTAGGGTCTATCTGAATACGAACAGCCATATTCGGGTTGAATATAAGGACAACCTGAATTCGAACACCAGCACTAATTCTAACACCATGTGTGGGTGGATTTTGACCTTGCACTACATTGAAAATCACATATAGTTGTTCTCTAAAAAAGCACTGAACTTGATTCTAATTATATGTCCTTTTTACTCTTTGGCTTAGACACCTGTAGCAGGTATATTTAATCCACCTCTTACATAAAAATGTCAATTAAATGTCGAATTTGATGAAGATGATATAAGTAAATTATTTGATGGGTAGCCTGATGGGTGAATCCTGATTTTCCTTGCATTACACCTGCAGCATGATTACTTTGATTCATTAATTATTTTCTGCAACTTATTGCTAGCTATGAAGAGCTTGTACACAAAGGTAACCAAATTTGGGTAAAGGTACTACTGGAGAAGATGATACTGGCTGAAGTGCCTATAGAAGTTTGAGGCTATGTCTAAACCAGTGGTTGAACTGCTTTGTATCCATGTGGTTGCTGAAACAGTAATACGTGGTAACCATTGGGGGTTTTTCAGTTGTTTGCAAATGCCTGTGCAGAAATATGCTTATAGTTGGAAGCAGTGAGTTAGTTTATTATTTTGTAACTTCTATTTAAAACTACTTTGAAATCAGTTGGAGTGTTTAACTCCTCTTTTGGAGTCTAACTTGAAAAACCTTGTGGCAATGTTACTGCAAGCAAACACTATTGTTTTTAATGTTAACCATTTTTAGGGGGCGGTTAGATATAGCTGTACCATTTGCAGAAACCTAGGGACCTAGGGGCCAATTCACACTGTCATTGGGGTTGCAGGGCATTTACCATTTCCTCATGCTTGGGAAGACACTCCATGTAGCATCTCCCTGTGGTAGCTCCCATAGTAAATGCATAGGGGGCTGCAATGAGCAGTAATATTACCACTCACTGCTGTGTGCAGTACTAGTACCCCTCACTGCCAGCTGTCAGATGTGCAGAACTAGCGCTAACAGGGGAGTGCTTGAATGACTGGCAAGGTGCAAGTGTGAACCTGCCCTTAAGATAACTTTCATGGTAAGGTCACTATATATAATGCTTCAATGGTACTTCCCCACCAATATATCCATTCCTAGTTCTGTAGCTGATCCCCTACACAACAAGAAAATAATGGCTGCTGCAACAAAAGTTGGAACTGCAGTAGATTTAGTCTTTCATCGTGGAGAGACATGTCTACATTATGCCTAACATAATATGATATCAGTGCTCAACCCAGAATTTTTTTTAAGCCGGGTGGGAAGAAATTGTAGGTGGGTGGCAGCCCCTGTATTGTGACCAAACTCTTTAATAACCACCCAAAAACAGCGCGGTGGGTGCTGAAAAGTGTCGGGTGGTGCACCCAGCTAAAAGGGCCTGGGGGGAACCCTGTGCTATGCCTAAATATTATATGTCCAACCAAAATATGATATATTTTTTCCAGAAACACCAAGACAGACAAAATGATCAGGCTTCTCATACTGCACCTTAGTGGAAAGGCCATTGTCACATGCTTGGCTGATGCATTACTTTTTTTTATGTATACCAGGCATTACTGCAGGGGAAGAGCCTGAGCCAATGAGCACACCAGTCTGCATTTTCTCTGGTTTAGGCACATCCACGCCATGAAGATACAAGTTACTCTAAAATGTAGGACAGCCCGAGTCAAAGAATTAATGGCTGGAAAAAACAGGCCAGACCACTGAGTCATTTTTTTTAATTAGATATGTCCTACTTTGTCTGGATTATACCTTCTAAAAGTACTGTTTAATTGATGAAGAGGAAACAAAGAAAAATATTCAGTAATAGCAATAATATCAAAGAAAATTCTATCTAGTGAGTTAAGGAAAAGGCCAAAAAATGAGAATCCATTAAATTTATTAAAAATAATCTTTAAGCAATACCTAAATTGTATGGATTTGTATGGAAACAATCTTTGCTTTCTTTTAGACTGTGACAAATAAGCTTTAGTTTCTTTAGTTGGACATGGAATTTCACAATCCAATCACCATTTCCATTTCATATATGACTTTGTTTCAAATAGTTATTGATTAATAAAGTTTGGCAGGATCACAGTATTGATTAATCGAGGCTGGCAAGCATTATGGTATTGATTGATAGAGCCTGGCAAGTATCCTGATATTGATTAATAAAGCCTAGCAAACACACTGTACTCTGTAAGAGAAGAATAAACTTTGTCGTATAGTAACAGGATCTAGTTGCAAGATCTCAAAGCATGAAACAAACTGCAATATATTAAGCTAGACAATAAGCAAAGTCACATGAGTCACTTAAAGCCCACCTCCGAGGAAATATTAACCCCTCCCATTCCTTCAAACAACTTTCTCTAAACCATCCTGTGTGTTTTTCATTTTTTCCCTACCTTGTAAAGCAAGAAATACTGACCTTAATCCACTATCTGGGTCTCTTATCAGTGCCATTTCTGGATGCAGTAGACCACTAATTCAGCAAATGTGCCTGCTCTGAGAAGTCCCTGATATGCTTCCTGTTTGCTCTGATTTTACTGTTACAGATCAGGTGTTAGGTGACCGAGAAGGACCCAACCCTTTGTAAACAGAAGAAGAATAATGACTTGTGACTGTATTGACCTGCAACTACGACTTTGGGTACGTAAAATGTTTTTCCATATTTCTCCCATGACATGCTTACCTTCATGGCTAGATTCTCTATCTTTTCTTTTCCTCAATAATGGGCACTATGACTGTGAAATTGCTTTTGCTGTGTCATGAAACACACGACCCCCAAGGAACTCAACTCCTCCTGACCTCCATGTTAGCCATCTGCTAACCTATGAAGAGGTAAGTACCCCGTCTTGTATACTGAAAGCTGAACTCCAGACATGTTTGTTAATTAATCTTAAAATGACCTCATTACAAAATCATTAAATATTTTTTAAAATCTACTGTTCAGCAGAGGCCAATAAAGTGAGAAGCACAACTAGGAGCCATATGTGCTAATAAGGAACGTGCTGATAGGTGAAAGAGGAATGTGCAAAGAGATGCCTCATCAGTCTGCTGCTTCTCTCTTAAGACCCATTTTAGATTGCATTCAAGTGGAGCATTGAATTGTATTATCAAACATGCTCCCAACTGCTCTCATGCAACTACATTATAGCAATGAGAACCACTTGTGTTTGCATTTGAATGCTGTTGCATGCACGTTGCATCTCAGGTGTGGTTCCTGAAAGCATAATGAAGCTAATGGGCATTCGGTTGCTTTTTCTCCTCTAGAGAAAGAGTTGCATCACAAATGCAAGGACAAACCTGCTAACTTGCAGAAAAGTTTGCCACTCTTGAGCTCATAGTAGCAGTTTGCTATGCACCTGGAAGCGGCTTACCACATGGATAACATCTGCAAGTGTGAAAGGGGACTAAATGTCTTATCAACAGGTTGGGAAAAAAAGAAGTTAAAATTGTATTATTTCTAACTTTAGAAGAGAAAGAAACTGGCGGAATGTGTATCAGAGCTCTGAAAATCCCTGGAATAGGATACAGAAAGATAAATCCTTTAACATATACAATATATATTTATAGTTTAGTCTGTTTGTCTAGAATTAAATTTAAAATCCAAAGAACAGATACCAGTTTTGCCAAATGGCTAAAAACAAAATCCATATACTGGTAAGCTTCTGTTCTGGCGTATTTAATACTTTTTTTCTAACACAGAATGGATAAATAAACCAACAACAGTTCCTTTTAAATAGCCAATGTACGTAATAAGAAATTAATCATTAAAATGTTACTAGACTTCAATGTTGATGAAAAGCGAAGTCACGCAGTGTAAAAAATATATTGGTAATCAGCCCAGGTAAACAAATCCCGCTTAATATTATAATGGTTACCATTAGGAAACTGAATTACACTTCTCATGCTTGGAGTTAATATCCATTTTATAATAGATATTGAACCTGCAGCCAAAAAAATTACTCTTATAAAACCTCCACACTTTAATTGCCCGACAACCACTGAATTCTAATTAGTCATAAAGTGCTACATTTATTTCTTGATTGCCGCAGAGCTGGTGGAGTAATTGTACTCTTCCCCCTCTGGGGCTCATTGTCTATTGATCGGGAAGTGTTTTCCAGGCTGAGGTGCTAATATTGTGCTGTGTCTTGTTTTGCTTCCTTTGATCTATAATGATTGCTTTTCTGCTGTTTACTATAAATGCGGCAATTATTTTTATTTTTATTGGAAGAAAGAGTTCCTCAGTGAGGAAATAAGGAAACTTCAAATTAATTACTTCAACAGAGAGAAATGACAAAGTTTGAGTCTCTTCATAAGACTTGGTATGATATACGACACAGCATGGGATAGAGCTACATTTATAAGAAAAGACAAAAAAAATCCGTTTACATACGTTCCCCTCTAGGATCTACAGGAGCAGGATCTACTCTCATTTTTAGAATTTCTCTAACAGACCGCAGTAATTTTACTAAGGTATGGTTTACAGAGTCATAAATGTTTAAATAAAAATCCTGGCCCGTTTATAGCCGTCAAGGAATGAAGTTGGACAATCCTACTCTAGATATCAATGACCATGATCTGAGAACTTTGTTGGTTGACATATTGGGTTCCCTGACCTGAACTGCATGTTGGAAATGTACCTGCACCTTTTTCTTCCTCCACACATGTCCCAAGCCTGTGCTCTACACACATCTGCTCATCATAAGGTGCACCTGCCCATTCTTTTCGCCCTTTCCCGATTGACTTCTGTTCTCTATGGTACCTCCCCTGGACCTGGTTCATCATACCTCTTGTCGTTCTCTGAGAGCCTTCTACATTTTTTCTGTTATTTATCTGTGGTTATTTGTTTCCAATCCTGATCTTGACATGTACTTCAACCCCAACTTTGGCTGATATTTCGGGTTTTACTTTCTGATGTTTTATTTTGATTTTCAGCCCTTTGTTGAAAGGTAACTGTTCTTGCGGTTCCACTTCTGCACAGCATCCTGATGACTAAACACAATAGGTACTACTTCTAGGTTTTCCTAGTTTTTCATTAGTGTTATTCTACTGTCCCTGCAAAATAATTGGCTACTGGGTTTTTTTCTCTCTTTTTCCTTTTTTCCGGTGATGGTTTGTGGTATAGTCACTTTTTTCCATGTATAATGAGGGTAGACATTAACTTCTCACTTTAATCACGTTTATATTATATATTATTATTAAATGACCGACGGATATAGATAATAGTAATCACATAATATACCCCTTCTTTTTTTCCATTTTTACCACATATAATGAGGGTCGATATTATCCTCTCACTTTAAACACGTTTATATTTTGGAATTAAAAAAATAATAGTTTTTTTTTTTTCTTTTTCTCTCTCTTTTCTCCCTTTTTGGGAAGGTTCAAAGTAAGAGATAAAAACGAATAATACAAATATGAATAGATAAGGGCAATCTTAAAAAAGAGAATAGGAATGTTAAGGCTGTCAATAATTTTTGATGAATATCTGGTAATGATTGGGTATTATTGGATTTGGCAAGGTGTTTTCCTTTTTACTTTTGTGTACTAATGATCGATTTGTATATTGTTAAACAAAATAATAATAATTGGCTATTGGTAAAAAATACCTAGAATGTTTTTTCCAAATTGGTTGCTCATGGACATTGGATGTCACCCTTGACACTTTATTGTCTTTGAAGGCACAAGCTGACAGAATGGGCTAAGGCTTATTACGTGAATAGTGATTGGAAAAATTAGACAACGTTGTTTGTTTGCTATCTTTCCCCCCTTTAATCAGATATTGGGAATGTCTACAAGCACTGTTCTCCTACTGAGATCAAAGGCTAAAATACCTTTTAAGTTTTATGTTTAAGGACCCAGTGGCCCTAAAGTCTGTGGGTGATCAAATCATACCTGCAAGCCCAGCCTCTCTGTAATCTCTAAAGTCACCTTTAGCTTGTTGGGTATGTCCATTAGTCTGAATTACTATGGTGGCCTTAACCATAAATAACCCAGTGCATAACCTATGTACTCAAGTACTGTAATTCCCATCACATAAAGCTTCCTCCTGTCGGCTGCTATATGTAAGAAGCTCTGTAGCAATGTTCTTCTAGTCTGCTATCAGCTATGTAAGCCATTTCAGTTTCTAATGTTATTGACATATTAGATCTGTTACATTTGATCATCTATTGGTTTATAGTCAGTTTTAAATACAAGGACATTTTTGCATATATTAGATTTAGGTTTTAATGTTTTTTAATGTTGGTTTTTCCCTTTTCCCCTATGATACAATGGTAGTTCTGTCTCTTTGAGAAGAGGGCCAAAGGAATGTCCCTTTTCAAACTTATTCTGATAAATTATATTCTGACCCATTTGCTTCAAAGGTTACATAAAATTGAACATTTTTATCTTGGTTTGAAAATAGTAACTAGCATAAACTAGTTAAACCAAATAGCACATAAATAATAGAAGCCCAGTGCAAAATCCACAAATCATAATTTCCCTTAGCCAAAGACTGGGGCTAGGTTTAGACCCAAGGCAGAGACAACCGTTCCCCTCATACTCCTGGCAGCTGGCACCTTGTCAGCCATTAAACCACCCACACCGCTGCCCAGGTTCCTAAAGAACTAGCTCTTGCACATTCTACATCAGACAGCAGTGCATGGTACGGAGCTGCTCACTGCCACCCCTATTTATAATCTTTGCAGTAATGTAACTTGTATTAACTTGAATCCAGTGATGTGTAGATCTAAGCCTAAAGCAAAACTGTATTTTTCCCATGCAGTGTAAAGCAACTGGTTCATTTATTGACCCTCCTTCAAGTATCTTGTAATCACCTTCCCTAACTAGTCTGTTTTGCCCTGTGTAAGCTCTCAGTCCAATCCAGATTACATATGTGAACCTTCTTTCAACCCTCAGGGCCAATTACTAGGTGCCAACATGGGGGCTAAGAAAAGTTGGGCTGCTGGAGAGGGGAACTTTAGCACAACCTGGGGCATTAGGGTTGGGAGGGGGTACCATATGTTTGCAAAATCCAAAATATGTGCTAAGCAATTTATAATATGTGTATCTGTACTTTTTTATTATATCCCCTGCAAAGCAGAAACCTGTTAGCAAAAGCAAAGTCCACCTAATATAGCTTCCTGTGATGGAGTGGAAACAATGCTGCACATCTAAATTCAGAGCAGAATTGCCACTCTTATGTGTGTCTGTTTGCTCTATAGTGGGATAAAAAAAAGAAAATTAATAAATAAATGAAATGATGCAGGGGGCATGGTTATCAGTACACTGATAACCATGCCCCTTTTCCACTTTCCATGCTAACCTTTCCACTATGAGCTGCAGTGTCTAGAAGAGAAAACATATGGGACAAAAATTAAGGAGGGTTGGATCATAAAAGCTTATGCATCACATAGAAACTGTAAGTGAGATTTTTGGCTATCATGCAAGAGCCTTTAATTGTTCTTTAAAAAGCACTTACTAAGCTCCTGACGTGCAGTGTTTCTGCATGGTATCAACCGTTTTGTATGCCTTGCTTAAAGTTGCTCTTCCAAGAAAAACTTACTAAAGGAAACGTAGTCTGCCATTGATGACCCACTGCTGAAAATCATAGCTGTCCTACTGTTCCTAGCTTCAATACTTTTTGAGTATCTGATCACCAAGAGCATGTACATCTGGAAGGTCAGAATAAATTAGAACCCCAATACTTCTGTGTGCTTGTTGCAGGTCAGTAATTTAGCAATTGCCATCCAGGTAAATATCATTTTCCTTTATGGGTCCTCTATACAAGTTTTTTGAAAATATCCCATTTTAGCGTATTGTTCCTTTAAGCTGATGGGCCAAGTCATGCCAGTTATTACTTTTAAAACTCTCCGAATGATTTTGACCTCCAGTAATCAGGATGGTTTGACCAGAGGGAAATCACATGATTTGCATACTGAAAACACAGAGAGGGAACTCATTATAGTGAAATTAGTATGTGTAAACATACTTTGCATAATGAAATTACAGTCACCACTGGGAAAGCAGATTATAGTGTTCAATTTTAAAACAGGTATTAAACCCAAGGCCCAGAATATGTTGTGAAAACCTTTGCATTAATTCAATTGACTCAGACTGAATAGTAATTAGCCATAAACGGTGTACAAACTAAAACATCTCCATATTACTGGAGAACATTATACAGCCTCCCACACAAGGTTATGAATAGATACACAGCACAGGCATAAACACTTTTAGGATACTCTCAGGAACGATCTTGGTAAAAGTTAGAAGGTAAGTATTTCAGCAGTTATTTTTATTGGAATATTTTGAATCTGAGATCCAGACAGTTGTAAAAGACACAAATTAATTCAGTTCTGTATCTATTTATACAGCAATAAATGTAATTTATTTAATACAAACAGTGGAACTACCTGAATTGACTTAGCAGCAATATAATGCAGTCCCTGTATAGCAGAACTCAGATTAGGGAGAGGAACAGGAGCTAATTAGTTAATTTGCTAACAAGGAATATGTCAATGGGCAGTGTGGCAGAAAGGTGAGCTCGTCTGTCTACTGCAACTCCTGGACCTGTTATCCCTACAGGACAACTGCACAGGGTAAGTAAGTGGCATGATTGGCAAGTATATTGTGCATACTTGCTGTTTATGGCAGAAGCTCACCACGCATCAACGAGTTTAGCTCTGCTTTGGGCCACTGATTCAAAACATATTAGGAAAAATACATTCTTATCCATGGTTAGTGCCTTAAAATTACTTACTGGAGCCATGATGTTATCCATGGGGAGCCAGGCCAAAGTAAAAATCCAAATTGAAAAATTTTGCAGTAAAACAGTCCAAATTGATTTCATGCATGTATCCAAGCCTTTTAAGGGTCACAAAATGACCCCCTTCTTCCGGGCTAAAATCAGCATAATTGATAAATGTACATTTAGAACAATTACAATTTGCCTGGGTTGATATGTAAGCCTAAAGGGAGTGCTGAACCACTCAACTGTTCAAATGGAGGTTATGAAGTGGTGTGGTTATTGTTTAACAACTGCAATTAAATATTCCCATCTCCAACTATGTAGCAGAAGACATTTGTCCAGGAAATGGACTGAATAGTCAACAGGCTGCAGGTACTTCATGTAGCGCTTGAAAAGATGGAATAGACTTCAAACTCCTGTGGAATTTACCCCGAACATCCGTCACCACCTACCATTGCTTCATCCTGAAACATTGACATTCATGGTAAGCTTTTTTGGAGTAGGGGGTTGATGGGTGGCTGATTGTTAGGTTGTCCTGTAAGCACTTTAAAACTTCCCCTGTGAAGTTCTGTCCTTACATTTAACATGTAGTGGAAATGGAGGGCAAATGAGGGGATTTTCTAACTTGCGTTCAAGAGAGAGAACAAGCACGAGAAGTCATTTTAGAGAACTCTGTATAAATTAATTGAATACATGAATAAATAAATGTTACAAAGCTGTCTGGA
Source organism: Pyxicephalus adspersus (assembly GCF_032062135.1). Lineage (NCBI taxonomy): Eukaryota > Metazoa > Chordata > Amphibia > Anura > Pyxicephalidae > Pyxicephalus > Pyxicephalus adspersus. Next base: position 163,387,554 of record NC_092858.1, read on the forward strand.
AAAGCACCCGAAATAAATAATTAAACATAGTATTGTATTGAACATAATAGAAGTTAAAGCATCGCAAGAATGTATGACCAACCTTCAGCTTCCATTACAGCATGTGCAAAGATGTAACAGACATTTGTTACATTGTGAATTAGAAGCAATCCTTCAATTATTTCTTTTTTCCAACTAGCAGACTAAATAGTTTAGAATTTTAAAGATATTCAACCAGACCACCTTAAAGGCTCTTACATAACTCTGCTGCTACATTTTCCTTTTTCTTTTGTTTATAAATCTGACACAAGTTAATTGCGAAACAGCAATGCAGAGTTGTCGCTGTATATCCACCACTGTGATATGTTCTACACTTATTTAAGTATTGTGGTTAGTAGGTCATTGCTAATACATCTGAAGATGGAACCAAATTAATCTTTTTTAATTTTTACTTTACAAATAAAATTCAAGACAAGGGCTGTGGTTTAAAATAGGTTTATAGGGTAAGCTATATATGCATAAAAATAAATGCATAATAACAAGTGTAGTGTTTAGCGTGTAGTGTGATGCCCCATGCATTCCAATCTTTTGAGACCTCATGATGTCAGAAGCTAATCATTTAACAAAAATGTTACATTTACTTGACTGTTTTAAATGTAATATTTTTGGAGAACCATAAACAAAAATCAATTTAGATAATTATTTCTAAAACAACTAAATGCCCCATATGATGGGTTATTAAGAGTATAATTAGAATTTTTCACCAACTTTTTTTCTTTAATTTGATCCCGCAAAATCACTCAAAAGTGCTTTATATGGTAATGACAACATGCAGCTTTGACATGGGACTGGTCCTCAACATGATTGCTGCCAAAAGCTTTGCCAACAAGTTGGCTACCTGTAAACAAGCAAACATTGGAGGCTGAGCAAATTTACCAAAATGTTAAATACATAACTATTTCAAACCGCTTCATAATTCAACTGGATGTCCTGGTAAAAGTATGTTCTCATGGAGTACTATTATTATGGGGTAGTGGGTCATGCCACAGGGGAACCAAATGTATTCAGTTGTCAATTCTTGGCTGTTTCTGGTGATATCATTGAACAGAATTTTTTTTTCTGGCTGATCAGTAAATAGCAGTGAAGTTGACCACTACTCTAAATTTTAATCTGGCTTTTTTTAGTTAAGAGATAAAGAGCACCCATCTGAAGACTTCACATAAGAATATGCACATGGGGTAATGTTGGTAATCTTCCCTACAAAGTTCCTTGGGTGGCCTAATCTCTCTGTAATTGGTGGATTTCCCCAATCAAGAGAGAAAGCATCAGTGGTAAGGTGTGTTTTAATTTTATAAGAGACATGAGTGGTAAAAAGATTGTTTGATTTCCTAAAAGGAGACAGTTGGTAGAAGACATGTAAATGCTGTTCAGGGGTCCAATTTTGAGATGGTATGGTACTTTACTGACTTGGATCTTTGTAGTTTTGTTCTGTTGAGTTTAGCTGGGGAGTGAGAGATTCTGGTCCTCTGTACCTATAGATAAAGTGTTTTTTCCACAGCTGATAATGTAGGGCTGCAAAGACTGTGAAGTAGCAATTGAGTGATAGAGAGTTCATATTATATGTACGTCAGCTGTGCTGACTTAAATTACTGCCTATAGACCATGAAGACCCATGAAGACTGAAATTTATATGAGCAACTACTAGAGGAGGGGTTGACAAAAGTTAGAGTAAGATCAAAATTGCAAAATGGATTGTAATATTGGAAGAAGAAGCAAATTTCTAAGAGAACTTGGAGGTAGGGCTGACCAGATCTGGTGACTTGAATTATTTGGAATGAATTATTTGTTACCCCCATAATGAGGCCAGTGAGATGGTTGGTTGATTATTGTCTGCACCTTTGGATGCACAAGTGTAGCTTTGCTAAGCCCCTGTCCTAGTGATAATGTCCATGACAAACTGGAGAAGAGCTATTTGAAGGCTAATGAGCCTGAAGCTTTTTCGAGGTCCACTGCATGACAGAGTTAGGGGGTGCGCTGGATGGTATGTGGCTCCAAAACATTTAGTTACCAGGGGAGTTACTATGTTATAGGATGATGCTATAGTTGGGAAAGTTCTCTTGTGAAATCTCCCCTCCCCTGGACTTCCTTACCTAACGATAAAATAAACATAATACAATGTTATTTTCACTTGTTTCTATGGCTGATTTTTTAGTAGCAGTATTCCGGAGCTAACAAGCTCATAAATGGGGATAGTGGTAGTTAAGAAGGGTAAGTACTAATATAATTACATTATGCAATTTCATTAGTGTTAAAAAATGTGCATTAAATGAAGGTTGTTAGCAAACACAAAATATAATTTGGGACAGGCTTTACTTCCTATTAAAAATGCCAAAAAATCCTCATCAATTCTTTCTATAAACAAATCCTGGAAACAAGCCCCTTTGCAACAATGCACACAATTCCCTCATTGCATTAATACTTTATCTGCTATATGTCAAGTTCTGTGTCACAGTGCTAGGTTAGTAAATAAAAACAAAATCTTGTAAATGACAAATTTCTATGAATAAAAAATGAAAATCAATTGCAGATAAGTGCATGAGTGACAAGACAAAGGGCTGTGTACAACAACTGAGAACTCCGTCGATACATTAGTAGGGAAAGACACTTCCATTGACAATTCCAATGACAGATTGACTGTTCTGGCTGATGTATTATGTACAAGGGACTGAATAACATGTGAGTATTTATCCCTATAGGTCAATAATTACAAAAGATAACAGACATTATTGGACAGAACAGAGCCGGGTATCTGATTAAGTGATGTCACCTAATCTACAGCATACATGTGTACTAAGGAGTTGGGCTGTGTACACACGTGCAATAATTATCATTGGAAAGGATCTTTCACAATCATTTCCAACGACTAACGACTGAACAATGCATGAACGAGTGGTGTACATACAGCACAGTTCTGCTCTATGGAGGGGGGATGGGGAGAACGACGGACTGGCACCCCGCTGCGCTCTCTCCCCTTCACTTCCATTATGATTGGTCATCGTCCATCGTCCGAGGATCCGCCAGGACGGTTGTTCGGACGATAGACGACGAGCATTGTACACACGCCAGGATCTCATCTGATATCGGACAAGAACAATTGCACGTGTGTACCTAGCCTAACACAAATATCTATTTACAAAAATCCCAAAATTTACTGAAAAGTATAATGTCATCACATACACTTGGAACAAGTCTGCATGCCGATTCATTACAATGGGCCTGATTTATTTAAGTTCTCCAAGACTAGAGAGGATAGACTATCATGGGAGGTCCTGGACGACCCAGCAAATCTGCAATGGAAGCCTTCAATATCATTTGCTGTTAGGTGGCAAATGTTTTTAGTCCTGGACAAGATATATTCCAGGATTGCTGGATTACCCACGTTCTCCCTTGATAATCTATGTTCTCCAGTCTTGAACAGATTTAAAAATTAGGCCGAATGTGTCAAAGCCAACTCTGGTGCTCTCTTTCCCCTATGGTGATAAATTTTCCAATGTAGTGTGGTAGAATAAAATATGCCATGCCAAATTCAGAAGATCTTTAGCATCATACACCTCACATTGGAAGGCGAATAAAGGGCTTGGATACGGCAGTACATAAGTGTCAAGCTGTATATTTGCAGATTTTAATTTGGGATTCAGGCCTGAATCTCCTGGAAGTAATGGGGGCCAAGCACTCCATTCCGCTTCCAGGCCATAAATTGCAGATTGCTGTGGTGCACATGGCCATTGATAAAAAGAGACCTGCTATGCCGTAGCCTGGGTCCAGGTGGGTGAGGACATTGGTCCCCTGTGAGGGACAACCCTGGGTTTTCTTTGTAATTTTTATGAATAAAAGTGGTCAAAATGTCCTGAAATTGAAATGAAGTTTCAAATATCTCTGTGCAGTGAGTTGCTTTGGTACTAATCTCCGACAGTAGGTAAAATGTATGGAAAATAAAAAAAAAAAAATTATTTCCCTTAGTAGAACTTGTTTAATGATATGCATTCAATGACAACTCATTGGGGGAAAAAGTTTTTTGTGTCTATTTATGGTAAAGCTTACACATTTTGCTATTCAAGTAATTATAATTCTTTGTCAAATGCAGTGAAATGTATTGGCATGAAAAAGCATATAACTTAAAAAAAATGAATTTTATCAGATTAAAATCTGAATTTTAATCTTATCAGTTATCATAATATCATCAAATTAAAGCACAGCTTACACAGCGCTCCTATTCAGACCTATGACCTATTAATGTACCTATAAATCATATATATATATATATATATATATATATATATATATATATATATATATATATATAGTAGAACCATCTACTGACCCGAGTGTATACAATATTTTTCTTCCAATGGTACGTAACATCAAAAAAATGTTGGTTTATTCTTGAATATGTAAGTTATTGGGTTTGGTTAAGGTAGACCATTCATTTTGATGAAAGAACATACCCCATAACCTATTACTCCAGAAACCACAAAATATGGCATGTGCACTGTGGTGTGATGCAATATGTGTCCATTGAAACCTTTTTGTGTTTTCTTGTGTTGTTCTAAATAAACTGCAAACCAGTGCCCAAAAGGCAAGCATAAATATATGAAGATTGGTATTTTTTTTAGCAATTATTATTATACAGTATTTATATAGCGCCATCATAATATGAAGCACTGTACCAAGTCCATAGTTATGTCACTAGCTGTTCCTAAAAGGGGCTCACAATCTAATGTCCCTACCATAGTCATATGTCTTTAATACAGTGTAAGGTCAATTTTGGAGGGAAGCCAATTAACCTAACTGCATGTTTTAGGGATATGGGAGGAAACTCATGCAGACACAAGTAGAACTTGAAAACTCCTGGGACTTAGCGCTACAAAGGCCAAAACACTTACCTCTGAGCCACCCTGCTGCCCATAGCAATATATTTATGTCAGTTAATATCATTACATATGTAAAGTATTTATAGTTGGATAATGTAAACAGAATATGTGCAATAAGAACATTTTTGAAATTTTGAATCCTGACTGTTTTTGATTTATTACCATTCTTTAAACATAAATTGTGTATTTTTCTTCAGAAGTTGGTTGCTTTACCTTCTATTCCCAGGACTATGACTTCAGTTATTATAGAAATGAGCAGAATATCCGAGCCAAGCAGGGAAGATCAGTTTGTTGCAAGATCACAGTGTAAAAAGTAGTATGTTAATGACCGATGATATATTGCATTGTGTAAGCTGGTAAATCATTTTATAGGCAATACGATAAGAGAGCTATAAAGTGTTTAATTATGCTTGTGTATCTCTTTTTATTGACCTGGAATCTGATATTCCAATAAGTGTCGGATTCTTAAGACAGTTAAATAACTTTTTACTAATCTGGACAAACATTTACCTAAAAAGTGTATGTAGACTGTAGCAATGATTAGAGAACAATAGCATAGAAAAGGAAAGCTAATGCAATAACAATGTCTAAGGACTGATAGGGTACAATATATAACATTTTTGGGGGGTTGGAGATAAGCTTTGTGAATTAAGACAAGATGTTTGATCAGCACATTCACACGTACTTCTAACACATTTTTACATCGCTGTCAATTTTGAGTCCAAAATGAGTTCTCTTAAATGCTCACACCCTTTGATATGCTGCCAGGCTGTTCCATTAATAATACATTTAGGACCTGGCAAGCAGACATTCTAAAACCTTTTTATTTTACCTTAAAGTCATTCTGTGTCAGAGCTTACACAGGGTTAATTAACTGTTTTGTGACAGTGTTGAGGCCAGACTTAAGTGCTGCGTGCTGGGCATCAAGGGAGAATGTCATATGCTCCTCTATACCCAAAAGTATTGAGCATCTTCAAAGGCTCCAAAGGATGAAATGAAAAATAAGGTAAAGAGATATACTTTCAAGAGAACCTATCTATTTTACCTAAGTGAGCAAAGTGACACATTCTTTCTAAGGCACTTTAACAATTTTCCAGAACTGGAACAAAATGCTAACAAAAGATCTAACCTTCTCGTTTCTTATACCTAATTTAAAAAAGGTTTGGCTGAAACTAAGCTTTAAAGTGACTGTTCAGTTTAATGTCCCCCTCACCTCGTACCAACCAACATTTCCATTACTTATATGGACTACTTCATTCAGAAAATGTGTGCAATTGGAGCATTTAGACTTAGATGGAGTAATGGAAACTGGTGTGGCTATCCTTAGGTTTTTCTAGATTGGTGTTTCTTGATCTTTTTAACATGGGGGAACCCTTTAAAAAACTTTCAGGTCTTCAGGGAACCCCTCCTATTAATATTATATTCCCAGCTCACAGTACATTGGCTTCGTGGTCATTGGGAAGAATGTCTTTAACATGCTGGTCAGTGAAAAGGCTGCTATACTTATACACCAAAAAAAACCATTGAGGACTATAAGGGGCACAAATTGCTTATTGCTTAAGGAACCCCTAGCACCCTCCGGAGTAACCCTGATTGAGAAAAACTTTTCTAGATGGTTGTAGTTTAAATCCAACTGAAAATGTGTTGTTATGTGGCAGAGCCATTTTAAAGTGGCCTTAGTTTTTTGGAAAAGAAATGAAATGCTGCTGTCCAAAAAGAAAGCAAATTATATAGAAAAAAATATGTTGTCAAGCTGGAAACCATCAGTGTACATAAACTCCCCAGGGAAGTATCTACCATTTATTTGTCTTTCTTAATTGGAGAGCTCATATCCTAAGATCCACTGAAGTGGAAGGTAAATCGAGGAGAGAGACAAAGCAGAGAGAGAAATCAATACTACAACTGAGTTAATTGAAGGAGTATGCATTGTGTTGTCCTTTTCAATCCCTCCCACAGAGCAGTGCATTTCAAGGGTCTTTTTCCTTAAAACAAAATTAGTTTCATTCTAAAAATAAGTAAATAACAAAATACAAAAAGGAGAATGAAAAAAGAACAGAAAGAAGCAGAACAATTGTACCTGCAAATTCTCAGTTCACACCCTTACCATTTTTCATGTCTGTGTAAGCAGACCATACTTCGTAACCCCCAGGGGTACATTCCATCTATAAGTCCCTATGTCATAATCCATAACCCCAGGCCCACATTACAGTGATAAGACTCCCAAGCCAAGCAAACTTCATAACCCCCAGGTTCACATTCCAGTCACTGGACCCCCATGCCATAATCTATAACTCCCAAATCCACATTCCAGCCACAAAAGCCCCATGTCATAAACCATAACCCACAGGTCCACATTCCAGCCATAAGACTCCCATGTCATAATCCACACCCCCCCAGGTCCACAAAAAAATATCCCCGCCCCACATGCCATATCCAAGCATGATACTAGCTAGGTCAACCTGACAGTAAAATGTACCAGTATAGATGAGGAGAAAAAATGCTGCTGCCACTAATGTGTCTAACACAGAATGGGTGTCCAAAAAATGAAAAACAAGGTTGCAGTTCTTCCATGAATAGTGCCGGTGGGTGTGCCATGTAAGGCTAACCAGAAGGGTGGAGTATGGGTGTTGGTGTCAGAGCTATCACTGGGTTGGCACATGTACTCTTTATTGATCATTGGTGGACTTTGTGCCATTATGTCAGATGCCTTCAGGTGCCATTTAAAGAGTTACCATAAGGTGCCAAAGAGGCAGATGATGTGATGGCACCGGGGGTTGGGATTAGCACAGATGCCCTAGGAATTATTGGGCCTAAAGTGACGGCCTTAGCTGCCCTAAGAATCCAATGCCTATGGTTGTTGGAAAGAATGCCCCTTTTATGGTGAATATTATAAAATAATATGCTAGACAGCTACAAAATCAATAGTTTAATCGTATTGGCTCTGCCATATGAGATTGATTTCAAAACTATGTAGGTTACCATCAATTGGGAGGTCAGTCAACCAAAACTATTGGAACCTTGATCAACCATTGAAGAAAACACTCTAGGGTTCCATGGAACCCTGGCTAACAGTGGCTGGTCTAATCTATCAACATGGCATAAATCCCATATAAGTAATTTATTAAGATGAATGTACAGTGTGTATATTTTCAGTGAATCATTTACAACTCATAATAATATTAATCATTTGTAGTGGTTTTCAATCTTCTGCAGCTTTTGCAATAACCATTTTGTGACTTGTGGACCTTGATGCGTAGATGCCCAGGAGAAGTTCCGCAGCATTATCAGCAGACAGTAACTCTATGAGGGCATATTTCACTAGTAGAATGGATAAATTGCTCTCATTATACAGAAATCAGGTTCACTGCTTTATAAATATGCCTACATGGCTAATTTTCAAGTTTAATGCAATTTTTACTTTATAACAAAGGGTTTATATAAAAGGGTTTATAAGAAAAAATAGCTTTTTTTCCTCTAATATCTTTTGGAGGCATCTCCAAGTGTGTCATTTAAAGGATTTGTGTATTTGTTGCCATCCGGAAATAACTATCCCATCCAAGCAGTAATTTTCCTTTTTTTGCATTTGCACTTGTCTCTGATTGGAGTGCCAATCTTCCTTTCCATGACTCTTTTTTGCCTTTTTCACCCTAAAGATGGAAAAAGCAAAGCCTCCTACCGACGGAACTTGTTGGAAAGTTTGTCTAACTCTACATAGGGAAAATCATTACTGCATAATTTAGATCTAATAGACATTTGATCTGACAAGATTCGACCAGGGAATGTTTGCTTTAAAAAAGGGGGACTTTTGTCCCAAAATGTAGAGCAAAACCCAATGTTTGTTAAGGGCAAATCTGCCTAATTTGTTTTCACCCATAAAACATCCTATAAATAGTACCCTTATATAGTTTTTTCTAAATATTTAATTTCTCATAGGCTTATTTCATTGCAAGCTGCACAAACCACCACCAGCTGAGGACTTGGTTGACTTTTGAGCATCTGCTGGCTCCATGGGTGGAAGGTCACATCTGCTGTTCTCCTAGAAGGTTACTAATTAAAACCTGAAAAATCGTATCGATCAAAAGCAGTTTCATTTCATAACAGATGGGAGTGAAGTTGAACCACTATTGATTTTGTGTACCACTGTGCAGGCCGTATTTCTGTTTCTGGATTAAAAGGAACATTTGTTACGCAGTTTCTGCCACGACAAATGAAAAGTAATAATGATTATGCCATCATGAGGGAATTCGTTCTTTGACTCAAAGGTCACCCAACTAAATGAAACAGTCAAATGCCCATGAATCTTAATCTAACGGATCAGACAAGACTTGGTTTAGTTACCTTTCAGTGATCAGATTCCAAAGTCCTATCCATTAGCCAAGGCTGTCTTAACCGAATTATGCCCTTGGGATTTGAATTGCCTAATTGTTTTACTTTTATTGATGTGATTTTTCTTTCCACACCAGTTGACAACAAACATCAGGAATAGTGAACTCCATAATCTTGTGAACAGCTCAATATCTGCCAGGTCTGTAAACTGGAGAAAATTTACACTGATGTGACAGATCTTTTCACTGTTCTTGTCTAGGGGAATGTATTTCATTTATCACTGGAAGCACCATCATTTGAACAGCACCAGAAATATAGAGCTTCCCATTTTATTTCAGGATGACTCTTTTAAACCCTGCAAGTATCGGCTTAAACAAAAAATAAAGTCTATGCGTGATCCAAATATACCATTAAAAGTTGCTTTCCTCCCCCCTCTAAACATTCTGGCAATATTCATTTAAATTACATTATTCCTGTGGCCAGAAACAGATTTTATTACTCCATGTAACACCATCATAAAAACATTCTTGCTGCTGGAAGATCAGTTCCAATAAAATTAGGCAGAACCTCAAAACTACATCTCCCAAGAGCGCCTTACCCATACACAGTGGACCAGATTTATCAAAGCTCTCCAAGACTGAAGAAGATAGACTATCATAGCTGACCATGTTGTGATCGTACAAACCTAGAATGGATTTCTAAAAAAACATTTGCTATTAGTCAACAAATGATTTCAATCCTGGACCAGATTTGTTACAGGTTTTCTGGATCACAGGTGATCCCCTCTATGATAGTCCACCTTCTCCAGTCTTGGAGGGCTTTATTAAATCAGGCCCAGTGTGTAGATTAGTTGTTGGTCAAGACACAACATTGTTGTGCTGAGAAATTAATTTGTACGCATGGATTGGGGATGAGGATCGGCAAAGTCCTGTAGTACGACAGACAGTTCTGACTAGGCTACAGCAAAGTGATCAGTCCTGATCCTTTCTTCTGACCTGGTGTTTATTGGGTTTTGAAGATTACAAACAATTATGGGCTTTAGTGTACATGCATGTGGTTAAGAAAACTTGATCGATAGTATGGACTTATATCTGGTATGTAAAATGGACAAGAAGATTTACTTAGCTATGACAATAACAAAAGCAACAAGCAAAAAGAAAATGAAAGAGACAACCAGTTTAACTCCAGGCAGACAGCTAGATACACTGGTAAAATGCATTTATATCCACCAAAAGGAAAAGCATATCTACCCTTCTGAGCCTGGGATTTACAATCATCTGCCACACCACCATGTAAGGGCAGGAGATCAGATTTTTTGCAGTTGCAATCTGTGCAATACAATAATAAAAATCCAGAACACAAATCAAGTAAAAATGTTGAAGCCCCATTACTTTTCAGGTCAAGTCCTTATTATTTTAAAATACTTAGGCACTTAGGGCATTTCAGCTACCATGTAAAGCTACATTTTCAGAGTTGGGTAAGGGTGACCTTTATAGAAACCAGAGGGGAAGATACACTTGTTTTGCTTTTGTGATCAGAGTTTTCTGTAAATTTATATGGATACAAAAGTAACTATTGACGTGTTTTTCAAGAAAATCTATGATTCCAAATCTTTTCTTTCCCAAAAGCAGAATGCTAGCTGAATTTCTTCTGATTTCTATCAAACCTTGCTAATCCCCTTAAAAATACAGTGTTTGAAGCAAATGACACATTCATAATGCCACTGACAATCAGACTTAAGCTTCCCTGCTAGGCAGATGAGCTAAGCCTTGCAGATGACATTCACTATCCGCCATCTTACGCTCACACAATTCTTGCCTTCCCAAGGACACACATAGTTTAAATAGGATAACTGCTTTTACTTGAATCCACATGAAACAAAAACACACATTGTCTATACAGAAATGCTGGAAAGTTCAAAGAGAAGCATTTTTATGGAAGGTCAGAAGGCTTCAACATTTCGTCCTTGCATGGATGAGAGGCCCCACAAATTGTTCAGCTTATAAAGTCTTCCTGTAGAGAAGGATGGGATTTTACATTTTGTACAAGCGCATTGCTGTCATTGTGAAAAATAGAGGAGATATATTCAGTAGGTAAAACATACTAACCTATAATTTAGTTTATAAATGACCATGGAAGAAGAAGTGTTACGATAAACCATCAATTATGCCAACAGTAGTCCGAATAATGTATGTCAAATCAAGGCAAAGTTTTGTAGCACATAATTATCTACTATATTTCTTACATCCAATAATACAAATTGAGATACAGTATACAAATACCAGTGTAGTCAAAAATGCATACATCTTTTACATCAAGTGACCTAAAACACACACCAAAACAAGCAACAAAATGTAACGGTCAAACCTCAAAGTTGTGGATATTGGCTCAATAGATACAAAGGGATGATATTGGTTTTTCAATATTTTTCAACCTAAAATAAACCCAATAATAAACAGAACTTAAAGGGGAACTAAACTGAAAATTAAAAAAATCACACGTATCTTCAATTCTGCAGATCCCGCAATCATGCTGAGATGCTCGATTGGGTCCCGCAGAATGACTGAAAATTCTAGGGTAGCATGCAGCGCACCGGGGTGCCGCCATGTTCAGCCTTCTCTTACTTCTTTTGGCTGTGTCACCTGACCTCACACTGCCTAGGCATGAGATCGGGCCCTAAAAACGTATCGACGATTGATGGCTTGATGACCCCCCCATCATATATGTAATCTGTGAAATCTGGCTGCTGTCATGGTATGGATGTGGCTATAATACGGTATTAATCGAAGATGTCACTGATTATTGAATTAGCAATATATTTTATGTTACTCCTGCTGAAGCAGTAGCAGATAACCTGTGAAATGCGTTGCGTTTTAGAGCATTTGCTCCAGAAACATAGCTTATATTCGGGGATATTGTTGCTGATGTGTTTTATCAATAAAATGTTTTTTTTTTCATTAAAATTATAGTGTTGATTATATATATATATATATATATATATATATATATATATATATATACTGTTCAAATCCCTTAAATCTCTTTCTCGCTTTCAAATAATATTATTATAGAATGGGCATGTGGCATTTATTCAACAGAAGGATATCCTATAGCTAAACGTAAAGATCCCCATCCAAGTAGAAAACACTTGGTGTGGGGTGATCTTAGAACGAACAAGTTGAGTGATTTGGTCATATATACCAAATAATATACTGCGTGTGGTTTGCAAAAAATGGGAGAAAGAGAGAGCAGACTTTTGTTGAAGGCAAGAAAATGATAATATGGCACCATGAGCATGTGTTAATAGGAGAAACAACCTTAAATAAAACCTTTGGTGAGGTTGTGGACATATAAGCATGTACAAAGAGTAAACGCTCTTTAAATCAAAGCATCACTGACCTTTGTAGCTGCAGGCTCTGAAGAAAAATTTGTCCTCAAAGTTAACAGCATAGGCGCCTTCACAGCCTTCTCGCAGCAGTTTAGCTCACCTTTAGCTCACCCCTTCTCAACAGTTAATCAGCAGCTAACATATTCCTGCTCTAACCCCCCTGAAGTGACATAACAGCTCAGCTCTCCATGATTCCTTCTAGAAACAGGGACTCAGCAGCTCAACTTAGAATGAAATCAAACCACAAGGCTTTGCACATCTTATTTGATTGTAAGCATTTAGCTGATTCAAACTGAAGATTTGTTTGGGATGTACTTTACATGAATAACTTAAAAGGTATACTGACCTAAAATAAGCCATAACTTCCCTCTATATAAATGTGTATTTGGAATTCAGGTTTACCTGGATGGGATCCAGAATGAAATAAACCCAAGATGTGCATTGTTACGGAGAGGGCAACACTAGAGCACATCCAATTGGCTGTCATGAGCACAGCACAAAAGTTAATCTTTGCTCAAGGCAAAACAGAATTGAAAGTCAGTGGCTGCAGTTTTCAGGCAGACCGAAGGATGCTGGAAGAACCTTGGGATAAAGGAGAGAGAAATGAATGAATATGGCTAATTTAAAGTATAATACCCAGAAATTGCCGAGTTTTGTCACTGTTTTAATTTACTTCTTATAAGGATTACTTAAATGTCAGAGAAAGTTACTAAAAAGCAATATCTTTAACCAGCATTTGCAGGGCTGACTTCAGCACGACCGGCGTTGTGTGTATTAAATTAGCATATATGCCAACTACATTACCTGCTAATGCCACTGCCACCAACATTTATGTATTATTCACAGCCTATACTGGTAGGAATATTTGCTTAAAGGGCATCCAGCTTTGTGTAAAAATCAAAGGATAACTTTATACATGTTTTATTTTCTTGTTGTTCTGAAGCTGCCTTTTTCTAGCTTGTGCTATGGTACAAGAGTGGTTTTAGACAAAATGGGACACTGGACAAATATGCCCCTAAAGCACAGCATTTAAGCTTTTTTTACATACTGACATTTTTTCAGTTGGGGCTCTATATCAGGTCTGGACCTGGGTCCAACTTGCCTGGTTTGCTTCCCCCTAAAAACGGTTCTGCTATGGGGTCAGTTAGGCATCTGCCAAACGTCTCATATAAGGCCAACTTATTGTACAGGGCTTTAAGGGGCTCACATTCTATTGGTATGGTCATGTGTCATTACCAAAGTCCAAGGAAAATTTTAGAGAGAAAGACAATTAACTTAACTCCATGTTTTTTTGGGATGTGGGAGGAAGCCGGAGTACTTAGATGAAACCCCCGCAGACACTGAGCGAACATACAAACTCCACATTGCTATGAAAGATTAAGAAATGTTATAACTCTATTGTTTCCCAGCAGGATAACCCATGCTTTGCCTGTACCTGCCCCTCTGTCCCCCATCAGTCTGCATCTTGGTGCAATCACACAAATATTAATACACAGGTATGGGAGCCCTATAGTAGAACCTTGACCAGTCTATGGACATTTAAATATTAAAATACTCTTAACAAACAGTAAATAACTATCTCAAGTAAGTACTCCTACGCCCCCTTTTGTGTTAGCCCCCTTTTTGCTCCCACCCTTCTCTATTTGCTTTGCTGGCCAATGCCTTTGGTAAAAAAAAGTTAAGGAAAATCTTAGATTTTCAAGTTGTCACAGGGTAAGATAGTGAGGGGAAGTCTTTCAATAATAGGGATGATAAATTAAACATAGGATAAATGTGATAACAATCTAAAGGGGATCTCTCTCCCCTTTATTAGATTTCCTTTTTTGTCTTTGGGGTGGTAAGTGAAAAATTCTATCTGTGATGGAAGCAGCACAAAACAAAATCGCCCGGAAGCACTCTTAACAATGCCCTGTTCGATCCAAAAAAAGTATTCTATTTTCCTTTATATACATTTAGGAATGAATTGCTCCAGATTGTCTACAGTTACAGATGCCAGTGAGGGGTTAATCTAAAATGTATTTCCTGCATGCTAATTATATGCACAAATGTAAATGTTAGTAGCCTGGTATTGGTTCTACATTTTAGTGGCACTTATACACAAATAAACCTGCTAGTTATATACACCTCTACATACCTGCTGCAGATTTTGGTTCGGACTGGCCCACACTCCCACCCTGACTGATCACGTTTCATTCCTCACATTGTGGTGACACAACTTCACAGTTTACTGATTTTAACACCACAACTACCCTTTTTGCTCTATTTTGACCAAATTTTTGTGGTGCATGTCCAAAAAGCTGCACAAGAACATGCATCCTTACTGACCCATCTAAATCTGCCTTTTGTGGATAAACTCACAATTTCTCTGAATCCTCTAATCAAGGAGGTATAAACTTGCATATATATCATCATTAATCTTTCCCTGACCTTTAACTTTAGATCAGTTTTAGGGTTGGAGCTACTCCAGTAATTCTAAATCTGATGGCCTGGGAATTTTCATCTTGGATGGAACTGATTGTACTGGTAAGAACACATTTGTAACCATTACACATGAAAATGAAAGTCATTTATGAGCCAAATATATGTAAATAAGCCAGGTTCTTGAGCCTAAGACCTATTCCTTCTACAGTGCTGAAATTATTGTGGTGACAGATCCTTGCAGAGTATTGGGTCATGCCATTCACTTAATAGCAATAGGCACTCACTGGGATATTGTCAATTATTTCCTAACAATTCTGTATCGGCATGGAAATCAGCAGACTGAGGGGATCCATCCATGACTTTCATTGTGACTTTATGTTAGATATTATGCCACACGATGCAAGGTCACAATGGTAGCTAGAAATCGAGAGCTTATCTCTGTCTGCAAGATGCTTGGATAAGATCTAAGTAAAGGAGAAAGTATTTAGAGAAGGACCAAGCTGTGATGATCTGCAAGGGCTTTTGCCATATTGCACCAGTATGTATGGTAGATTTGCTGTGTTATAGCATGCCTGCATGCTCCCCTCCATTAATGACACGTCAAGGCTTCAATCCCCAGTGTGTATCACCACCATCTTCTTTTGTACTTGTGGTCTTGCAATGTCTCTCTTCAGCCATCAGGTGACCTCCAATATTATAATTCTTTCACATATATGAAGACGTTTAATGGACCTATCACACAGCTGTATTTTTAGCATACCAAGAATGAGAAAGGACATACACCAGTAATGGTCAACTTACTTCCTTTAGGCAGCCTCTGGCATGGCTCCAGACATTACCAAATGGCCACACATAATGTTCAATGAATGCAATGCTACAAAAAGCTCTCAGAGACTACATGAGATGATCAGAGACTATAGGTATGCTACAAAAGATGGTCAGAAACTTGAAATATGTTTGGGAAGTTTTTTTTCTGACTTGGGACATACTTCAATAAACTACCACAGATCACTGCCAGCTTCTTTTCAAATCAATGCTTTCCCATTTGTCCCCTAAAACCTTCTTAAAATGACCTTGGCCACATCCAATTGTTCTCTTAGCAATATCAATTCTAGTGGAGCAGAGGGAAAACAAGAGATAGGCTGAAAAAAAAGGAAAATAGAGGAAAACAAATAAACAATTTAATTTATAAAAGTCAGTGTAAAAATATTTTTCCATCACCAGCACCGAAACAATGTGTCTACAGAGGCCCTGAGGGGCACCAATTGCCAAAGGGCTGCATTTAGCCCTCGGGCCGCATTTCATTGGAAACCAGGGATTGAGAAAATCAAAAAGTTAACTAAGAACTTTACAAGTCTCTTGACAATACACTATAACGCCTGCGATTTAAGGGACTGCTTTAAAGCCCACCTGAAGTCAAAATAGCATATATTAAGCAGAATAGGTATTACAATAACAATATAATATATAATATAAGTGTACTGTAATGGCCTTTTACACCTGCGGTGGATATCACCCAGGTGGCAGCTCCTGGGCGCACAGCAAAGGGTACCTGGGAGTGACAACCCACACTTCAGGTAGCCACATTAGCAAATGGCTGTAACTCCTGCAGTGCACTTCTTCCAATAGTACTTTTTTAGCCATATGCAAAAGTTGGTTCCCAAACTGTTCACCACAAGTCTGAACTTCACTTAAATTTGAGCATTTGGGACCCTGGTGGAGCTTGTGGCAGAACACACCCTGTTTTCACAATAAATTGTATTATAACTATATAAGTGTTGCCACTATTATTAATTTATGCCAGCCCAAGGAATTAATTTTGGTTTTGATTTAGGATTTTGCATACTTAAACCGGATCTATCACCAAACTTTTTTTTAAAGGGTGGACAAACTGAGATTGGGCATGGGCAGAAGGGTTTTTTTCATACATGGGAAAAAATTCCCATCTCACACATGTGCAGTGAGATTGGCACTCTTTCTTTTTTCCATTTACAGTATTACGCCATCTCATCTTGCACCTGCGCAGTGCGAGATTGGGTGATGGAAGAAGACAGAAGATGGTAGCGCCCAGCGCTCCCACCATGGCGGGACGAAGGTGAACTAGAGGAAGGTGTGGGACCCAATCAAGGAGAGCTCTGGAGGGATTAAGGGATCTGCAGAAGTAAAGGTAAGTGTTATTTTTTGTTTTGTTTTTTTTTTAGTTTAGTTCTGATTTTTTTTAGTTTAGTTCCGCTTT
The DNA here is from genome assembly GCF_032062135.1 of Pyxicephalus adspersus. Lineage (NCBI taxonomy): Eukaryota > Metazoa > Chordata > Amphibia > Anura > Pyxicephalidae > Pyxicephalus > Pyxicephalus adspersus. The sequence continues at coordinate 163,404,835 of NC_092858.1, forward strand.
AACAAATGTAAAGAGATAACTTGATATCTTGCTCTTGATACCTCCTGACAGCTTGACATTAACTTGAATTTACATTTGATGCAGCAGAACAAAAAATGTAACCGAAAGGAAAATCTGTAAACAAGTTGTCATTGTTCCTCGCCAACTATACTCCAAAAGTAAATATTATAGATCACCAGCCTTGAAAACAGTGCCATAATCTTCTCAAATGACTAGTGACATATTGTATAAGTTTTATGTTGCCATGAGACAGATCTACAGACTATCATTTTAACCTTCGTGGTATCAATCATAATTTTCTGTTCATTCCCGATTAACGTCAAGCTTAATCTCGGCAAAATTGACTCGATGATCTACTGCTCCATTTTAACAAATGCTTCTCACGCTCAGATGACTTGTGGGGGCTGTCATGTACGACAACAAATGCCGATGTGCTAATTGAAAACACTTGATCTTCAAATGTTATTTTCTCCAGTGTGTAATGTGACTTGCACTGCTTGCTAAGATGATTTTGTCAGCGACATCAGTTCTGTTTTTCTAATAAAGGAGGACTCTATCAAAACACAATAGTAGTAAAGCATTCAGTGTACAATAGTAAAGCATTCAAGTACAACTAAAGGCTCTTCTATGACAAGTATCAAATTCAGATAATATGTGCTGCACAAGCCTCATAAAGTACACAAAAGATCCCCTTTACTTTTTTTGACTTTAGTTCCTAGTGGGAGGGCTTGAGCTACAGGGACTGTCATTTAGAAAGAAGTGGAGAGGATTGGGTGGGGTGATTTCTTGATCCAGAAGCTACAGGTTGGTGAACTAGCAGTGCTACATTAGATGGACTTCACTGGCATGATCACCTTTTATTTTTGGTACATTGTTGGAGAACTAAGGGCGAACTGTAAGTAAATGGGAGGTCATATTTCTTGGCCCTATTCCAATTTTAAAGGTTTCTTTGTGGTTTGTTACAATGAAAGAAAATAAATTAGTGCAGTACAAAGATTTGGGATTGTAGAAATATAAAGGCCACCAAAAAAGACAAATCTAGATTTGGCAGTGACATACTGGTACGGCAGTAACATACTGGTATGCGGGTCCTCAGGTATTTCCAATTGGATGTATTCTGGATGCATCTCATAAGCAGGGGAGAGTGATACAGGTTTCTTCTGCTTTGTAGGTCAGATATTATTGTTATTCTTTTAAATTACCAGATAATTAAAACATCAAAGTTCTCTATAGTTTGCAGTTTCTTTATAATTGGCCTGAGTGCATAGGAAGTGATTCAGCTCCCACACCTGCATAAAACCCTTTTAGACCAGAGAGGCCTGCTGATTCACTGATTATAATGTATTGTTTATGGTACTGAAGGCGAAAGTTTATTCTGCCTATTTTTTGCTTTTACTGGTTCTATTCTGTGCCCCCCTCATCCACATTCCTGAGATTTTAAAATAAAGCCTGTTTTGATCATGAGGCCTATATGCCTCCTATTGGAATAGAGGCAAATCATGGTTGGCAGAAGGGGCTGACAAGATTTTGTATGTAACTTTCAATAAGCTTACAATTCCATGCCTCAGTAGCCCTGTCATGAGTTCTCATCCTAGTGCAAGCAGTGCTTTTGGGAGGAGCCAATCACATGTGGGAAGGGGTATCCTTGGGGCCCCTATAGTTTCTATAATCTTTCCCATCAGGGTTGAATGGCTGAGGGCGCATTATGACAGTGTGCTTTACTTGTTCAATATGCCTCTGATATGTTCATGTATACATCACATCAAGGTCAATGTTATCTGTTAAAATCCTCTAACTTTTTTTTTTGAAATAAGTAATAGCAGCAGCAGTTTCCTCTAGTCCTGCCCATTGCCTGCCCACACTATTACCATACAATAGCAGAAGTTTCCCCTACGCCTGCGCACACTGCTATTATACACTAGCAGCAGTTTCCCCCAGTCCTGCCCACTGCCTGTTCGCACTTCCACCCAACAGTGGTAGCGGTTTCCTCTAGTCTTGCCTACTTTCTACCAATATTTCCATCCAGCAGTGGTAGCACTTTCCTCTATCCATGCTCACTGTCTGCTCACATTCTCACCAAGCAGTGCCAAGCGTTTTTGGTAGTCCTTTCCACTGTTGGCTGAAATTTCTACTCAGTCATGGCAGTGTTGTTTTTTAGCCCTGCTTATTGTCTGTCCACACTCCCATCCAGTAAGTAGGTAAGTGACAGTGGTTTCCTCTAGTTCTGTCCACTGTGTGCCCATATTCCCACCCAGCAGTGGCAGTGGTTTACTTCTAGTCCTGCACACTATGTGCCCACATTCCCACCAAGTAGCGGAAGTGGTTTCCTCTAGTCTTGTCCACTCCCTGCCAACATTTCCACCCAACAGTTGCATCCGTTGCCCACATTGCTCCTGGCACATATTCACCTAGCTGTGGGAGCAGTTTTCTGTAGTTCCATCCACTGTCACCTCACTTTACCCCCCATTCATGGCACTGGTTTCCTCTAGTCCTTCTTATTGCCTGACTACACTCCCATCCATCAGTGGTTTTTGCATTGGTCTTACTTACTGCCTGCCCATACTACTACCAAGCAGTGGCAGTGGCTTCCCTTAGTACAGCGCACTGCCTTTCCACGTTCTTACCCATCAGTAGTAGTGGATTCCTTTAGTCCTCTCCACTGCCTGTCCACATTCCCACTCAGCAGTACCAGTGGTTTTAACTAGTTCTATCACAAACTTTAAGCTTTAATCTTGTTCTCAGCCATGCAGTTGGAAATCAGTTACCCTTGGAAGTATGCACTTGCTTACTTTTTAGACAAAAGACTATTATCATAATTGTCTGTATATCAATAAAATGATATTACATTTTTTTTTATTATTATCAACATTGTCATAGTGATTTTATGCTTAATATTTTACAGATGGGAATTGTAAGAGTGATTCATTAGCCTTTAAGTTCCACTGTAATTAGCAAGCATCCACCTACCGCTTACTGTTTGCAGATTCTTTCACACTGTGAGTGCTCATTATTTACAGGTAACATAACATATATTTATCACTGCAATCACTGTGCTTATTACATCACTCAGCATGTTGTAGAATGCCTGGTTAACTGACTGTGTGGATTTTAATAAACCTCCCTAAATCCTCCTTTCCCCCAAGAACACTCATTTATTATGAGTTAGTTGGCAGTGTATAGAAAAAGTAATAAAAGATAATAAAGTTTTTTCTCTAACATTTAGTGTTTATTTAAAACAACTGTATTAAAGCAATAAATCACCAACAAAATAAACACCAACATAAAAAAAATACTTATTAATTATGTCTGAAAGTCAGATATGTCCTGTGCCCTGTGCACACTTTCCATGTGTTATAGTGTCCTATCCTGTACTTCTGTATACATTGGGCATTAAAAGCTGCAACAAGTCGGACAGAGCTTGCCTATTTTCTCAGCTGGGGAACATCCAGCATCGTCTTGCCATTTTCTTTTACCGTTACTGTTCCTGACCATTTCCTTGGTCATATTATGGAGGTACAGCACAAAATGTGGACCTTATATACCAGTGCAGGAAAAACTCCCCCCCCCCACATCAATATTTTAGGTTTTTAGCAAATACATTTTCCTGCAGATGTCTTTCTTTAGGGATAACTTATTCTGTATATTTTTGAATTTTCAGTACTTTTGGGGGCCCGACTTGTAGCTCGATGTCAGAGAGAGGAAGCAAACATAGCTCTTGTGTCTTCCTTCGATCCCAAATGGCAGCCGTTAATTAGGACGAGCTTCTAAAAATCCAGAGATGCCCAGGTTCTTAGTGCACTTAGGCTGATTATAGACAACTGAATGATATCAAGAAATGTTCCTGATGTGGTGCGTTGTATGTAATTAGCGGGTTATTTTTTCTATAGCAACCAGAAAAGGAGTCTAATACTGTGTATGAGCTAAGTAAAGAAATTCCCTGGACAACATACTGTAAGTTGCAGGTCGTATTCTTGTTGCCTTTTTCCCTTCCTGTTATGGTACCCAAGGTGGTCATCTCTTTTGTCTACCTATTAGCCCATTCTATGATCTGAGACATATGGGACAATGTGATGATGTCTCTAGGTCTAAAGTAGGGTTTGTAATGAAAATGGAAAGATCTTAATTTAAATTTAATTAGTATGTTGATATGGATGATGAGAACAACTGACATAATATTATCACATTAAACTTCAGTCTTAAAAGTGAGACACCTTTACTTTAGTTTTATATAGTTTCTACATTCACGTATCAGCCATTCTGAAACTTCATCATGGATATAGGATAAGTGGAGATACTCACCAGTGGTGGGAAGGTAATCCCACATCTACAACTGGTGGGTAAAAACTATTGGGGACACTGGTAAGTTATAAGTAGGGATCAGGTTAACCTTCACTATGATTTGCAATGAATCTCTGGGTTTTGTGAAGTTAGCAAATCTCAAACTGTTTGCCAGAAATTTTGCATGTTCCCCATTAGCACTTAGGAACAAACTATAGCACAGTGCATAACAAAGAATTGAATAGGTGAGTTCACAGCAACCATATTGTTGGATCCGTTTTACAGAGCTAACCTTTTTATAGGGAGAGATTCTTTAAGTTTAAATTTTAACATTAGCACAAATTCCCCATGGCGGTGCCATGCCACCCATGCATTTTGTTTGACAACAGTTTGTGATTTTTTTTACTACAAATACCACAATTTAAGAACAAGATTCACCATGAACTTTGAGCAAAATTCACAGAACTGTTCAAAAACTAAACCTATACAGATTTACTCATCACTAGCTGTAGGGAGCCCATCAGACTCTATCACTGAAATATTCATTTTGTACTGACTCTTTCTTAAATAATAATGAAAGAGCAATTCTCCTCTGTTTAAATTTAGTGCTACCTTAAAGAAAAGCTGAAAGTTTCTTTATATTACATTGCTGAGATATAAAATAATGAAATAGGCCAGACATCATAAGCTTTTAGAATGTGTATAATAAAACTATACATCTGCAGTTCTGCATAGCATTATTTTGTAAAGTATGTGATAGTGCTTTTGTCGCAAGACAGTGCTCTACTATTATGCATTAGACATTAGACATTGGACACATCTGCTTGTCTGTCTGAATAGCTCATATTATCTCAAAGCAGATGGGTTTCAGCAGGGTAGCCCTTTATCTGGCTCTGCTTCTTACTGCCATATGATGTCTTTTTTTTTTTTAATTTAAGTATCTTGTATTTAAACTATTCTTTTACTAGATATGTAGAATTTTTGATAAAGAAGTATATTTTATGCAATGACCATTTATAAAGATATATGCGTTTTCAAATCAATAGAAGCTGTTTGCCTGTAAGCTCCTGCATGTGAATGAAGTAGGAAGAAATAGCAGGAGGAGTCATAAAAGCGGAGGCAGGGAGAGGGACAGGTAGGGAGGAGTCACAAAAATCTGAACAGAGCAGAGAGAGAGGCAGTCACCTCTGTTAAGCAATCACTTGTATTTATCACTTAGAGCTTGGGTTAGTATGTCAGCGAAGCAAATAAAGAACAGCCTGGAATGGAGCTTGAGGCATCATCGAGTATCCTGGCTAGTGCACAGAATGACAATTATGTCTGATCGTCATGTCATGCTACCTAAATGTCTCCCAAACCTAAACCATAAAAGTGTTTTAGGGTATGTAGAGGACCTCTATTGCTATTAGCACCCCAAATATGAACTCTCTAACCATTGAAAAATTTAAAATATGAAGTCACAAGTTCAAAAAACAGGAAACCATTTTCAATTCCTTAAGGGGGGTTCTTATTCGAGGCCACAGGCCCAGCAGGATCCTATATTGAGCCTCAAGCCTTGAATTGCATGTTGAATTTAGGGTCTTTAGGGCTGGGGGCTGAAATGTAAAATCCTAAGAAGGGTCCTGTTATGCAAGCGGGTGTGGACCCACTGTGCCACTGACTGGGTATGCTCCAGAGGGGCGTGACTAAGCTGCTACCAGGTCTTCGCTAGAGCCTCTGATGGTGAGGATAGGCTTGGGCTGCGGGGTAGCTGCCAGGTACCACTCCAGAGCAATCCCCAGGCCAGTGGCAGCTGACCACAGGAGTCAGGAAACCCAGGGCAAGCACCGAGGGGCTTGCGTGGCCAAGAAGTCCAGAAACAAGGATCCAAGATCAGGGTCAGGCGGCAATCAGGCAAGGTCCAAAAACGTAATCCGAGGTCAGGGTCAGGCAGCAAACAGGCAAAATCCAAAAACGTAATCCGAGGTCAGGGTCAGGCAGCAAACAGGCAAAGCAAAACAGAGAAACCATCTTAGCACTGGGAGTTACACAAGGTAAACCAGAGAATGCTCAGGCAACTTCCTGTAGTAGGAGGTGCCTTTAAATACCTGCAGGAAACCAGCCATAGGCTGTAGAAAACAGAGGGCGTGTGTGTGTTACCTCATAGATTAGGAGAGACACACCCACACCAGCTCAAACACCAGAGCAAGTCTCAGCATGAAGGAAACACAGGCATGGAACATAGGTAGTGGGTTACCTGAAAGATAGGACCCGGTGCCCGTGCCTGCAATTAGGAGCAGCGGCGCCGGCACGACCTGCAGTGCTAACAGGTCCTCTGTATACCTTATATGAAATCAGGTTCAAACAACACAAGGTCTAGGACAGTGGTCGCCAACCTTTTCGGACCCACGGACCACTAAATTTGTGTCACTCAAAGGGGAGGAAACTTCCACCATAGTGACGTCATGATGCTATATCCCGCCCACTCTCCCTGTGACATGGTCCACAGCTCTGTCCTTCTCCTGACCCGCTCAAGGGTGCACTGGCCAGAGCCTCGGACAACCAAAATTTTCTCATGAACCACTGATCACCGTTTGGCGACTGCTGGTCTAGGGGACAGCTGTCATATTGTGCTACTGATAACATTACTGCATACTCCCTCTTTCAATAAAATGGGTAGCACCATGTGATGGGACACACTGAGCTGTGCATTATAGAAAACTCTATGAACAAGCAGGTAAGTTTGTTTATTTTAGAGGAGATATAGCCTGTCTCATCTGCAAAAAGAATCCCATCTGCTCATAATTTTTGCATATGGAACTATAGTTCTCCTTTAAATTTGTAGTTAGCAGACCATATGCCTTGTATAGCATTGTCATTTATTTTTATTGACCAGGATGATTGCAAAAGCTAATTTTTTTCTGCAAATCTCATATCAGTCTATGCTAAAAACATATGCCATTGGTGATTATCATTATAAGTTTAGTTACCTATTATTGGAAGTTTGTAATAGTGTTACACTCATTCTTTCAATATGTACATACCACCAACAATACAAAATTACGATTTGTTTCAAACAACATTTCTTAAACCCAGATTTTTTTTACATTATAGGCTCTTTACTTTTAATGCACTACACAGTAACAATAATGAAAGTTGTAGTTCAGCTTTTAAATGTGAACACTTATAGATAGTCTTTTTCTACATAGCCTTCTAATGCCAGCAGTACAGCTGTATACCTATCATTAGCCCTCAATCTGCAGCTTGCAGAATTGTCTCTATGGCTCCCTTGGTCCTGTACAACACATTAACCTTTCCAGCTTTTATTGCTGTAGGAGGTTACAAATCCTTTTTAAAAATACATTCCGTTCGCAATGTAGAATTTTTTGGCACGGTGTGTACACATCATTATTTCAATGTGAATAATTCAGATTACAATCATACAGTGCACCCGGCTTTCTATCTAAATGCAGGCAGCTACACAGTAACAATACCTCCTTACATTGAACTGAATAAAATATTTTTTTCAATTACTGAACAAGTGGACTTATAGCTGTTTAACATTATAATTGCTATCACAGTGCACATTTGGGCTATTTCATTTTAATTGCAGTCATGCAAATACTCCATCCGTTATGATGTAGCGTTGTAAATCAAGCCGAAAAGGTTAAATTACCAAAGTTTTCTAGAGGTATATTTCATTCAAGGTATTAAACCTTGCATTGGTCCAGAAAAATTACAGCAGATAGTGATAACCTTTAATTAAGTAATTAGTTTTTTATATAAAGAACAAATCATGAAACTTACTGTATTTTAATTTAATAAGAGCAATCGAGCCGATGTTTTCCAATATGGACAACAATACAAGCCTCTTTATCTACTCAGTTGCAAGTCACTCTATCCTCATCATACTAAATCAGAATTATTGGTAGCAGAAGCAAAGACAGATCTTCCAGTGTTGGGGGTGTAGCAGAGGGTTTAAATCATTGCAACATTTACCCACAATAGTGAGTTTATACCCTGCCCTGATGCCATATTACTATATACATTGACTATGGAAGTGGTTACACCATCATTGGCCTTGCAAATGGTGGAAAAGCTGATTAAAGTTAAAAATCCATGTGCTGAGATATAAGAATTGTAGGAGATGCTTATCTTGTGCAGTGCGCCATCACAGTATTACACCCTGTTTGTTTTATCTAGTGATGTCACTTGCAGAAGCAAGGAGAACAAGGAAATAGCAGCAGCCCCTGCTTCCGTTTAGCCGAGCAGCCTGAGATGTACTTTCTCAGCATCCCCAGCATACATTCTGAGGCTGTGCACAGCTGAAGGAGATATTTGGAACAGATTAATCCCTGGCTCTAATATGCACTGCCATTGGCTGCTAGGACTTTATAACCTCTGTGAGTTGCTGCCGGGATTCCTTAGATTTACTATGGCTGATTCTGCCTGTTTCCTGACGGTGAAATTGTATGCTGCCTGGACCAACTTTTGCCTGTGACCCCGACTCTGCTTTTGTATTTTCCCTGGATACCTCGTTTGGTGGACTGATTACCTGTGTATGATCTCTGGCTCTGGATCTGCCTCTGTAAGAATCTTAGTACTGCATAATCTGTGCATAATCCCCATATGTCAACCATTGCGCGCAGAAGTCCTGGGGCTGACAATGTGCTGGGAGGTGCAAATAGTCTCCCGAGGCTGAGCAAGGGCTTGCTATAGGCAAAGAGTGTTAGATTGGGGGAATGGCGTCTGGCAAGTACTTGTGCTAGACCAGGGCCTTACAGAGAATCTATCATTTATTTCAGTTTGTCAATCACTCAGCAAAACAGAAAAATCAGTATTAGATTTGCTATGTAAAGAATATGCTCTACTTGTCTTTGTCCTAGGCTGTGTGTTGTCATCCACCCTGCAACAAGCCATAGCTAGGTAGGTCTGATATGGGATTTACATTGTTACAGGTTGGTGTTTGTGTTTCAACTCTTTGTGAAATATATTTATTATAGCTGTTATTTTTATTTATATATTTTCTTTACATATAAGCAAAAGTTAATTTTATTCACTCCTTGCATTTGGTTATCTGGTTGAAAAATGTGGGACTATTCCCACAATTGGGTAAAAATCTTTCCTATCATGTGCTAAGCCTTGCTCAGCATTAAGTTACACGGTTGATCCCAGCAAGCCACAAAGCAGTATATTGTTTAATAGTATCTTATTCCTCTACAAAGTAAGGCTACACCCAGGTGGCGGTATTCGAAAAACCCAGACATGACCATTAATAACGCAGTGTCCGAATTGTCAGCGGTTTTAGAAAGGAAACATCTGATGCAAATGACTTGTAGATTAAAAATAGAAGATAACCCAGCGAGTAATTACTTGTAGAGGGACTTTACCAGCCCAGATCAGAAGATTGACTTCCTGCAGAACGGAAATCATCCAGGAGGATTGGACCTGTAACGGAAATTACAGTGACACTTACAGATGATTATAAGGGTAATAATGCAGATTAATGATGCAGAATGAGATAAGAACGGGCGCATGGACAGCAGAGACTAATGTTCTTTCGAGCCCACGGCAGTTGGATTTATCCAAATCCCAAAGATGTTATCAAGCCGAACAAAGGCTGATAATAGAGTGACCATACCGGTGTATTAAATGCAAAAAGCAGGGCGACGTGATGCTTATGCAAACAGATACATTTTTATCATTATTACCAGATTGAAAAAAATATCATTGCGGACATGTTTCAACCTAGCCATGATTCAAGTCTTTCATTATACCAAGGACATCTCTTTTTGTAATTCAAGTCATGGTATCCCATTTTCCTTTTCTTTTCTCAGACAGCTTAAAAAAAATGTACGGCGATCATATTAAATTAAGTTACTTTTTATCTTTATTGTGCACATATTGTGTCACGGTCCCTTCCGTGACAGAAGTTTGAGGATTTGTCAGACAAGCTGCATATGTGAATATCTGACAGCCTCTTTGGTTTTACTTGTTTCTGTGTTGTTGTTTGTAATGACCACTCCCCTTACATCAGGTGCAGGTGCTGGTCATTACTGCTCCTCCATTTAGTCTGGCCTCACACTTCATGCTTCCTCCTCTCTGGTATTCCACTAACCCGACTCTCTCCTCTACAATCTATTATGAATGCTGCAGCCAGACTCATCCATCCTTCCCTTCCCTCCTCTTCTGCTGCCTCGCTTTGTAGTTCTCTTCATTGGCTTCCATTTCACCTAAGAATCAAATTCAAGCTCTTGTGCTTTGCCTTCAAATCCCTACACAGCTCTTGTTATACTTACCTTTCTGACCTGATAGAAAAATACTCCCCTAGCTGCTCTCTTCACTCCTCTAATGACCTACTATTGATTTCCTCACTCACAACCTCCTCACATTGCACGGCTCCAAGACTTTTCTAGAGCTGCCCCAACTCTCCATAATGGTCTTCCTCAACCTAGTTGACTTACTCCTACTTTCTGCTTATATATAAAAGCAATCAAAACACACTTTTTCAGACTTGCCTACCCATCTTCTTTTGACTATTAAAACCTTCACTACTCACCTACCACTCGATGTCCCTCCTCCTATTGTGTGATACTTCCCCCACCTCATATATTGTAAGCTCTTCAGAGCAGGGTCCTCTCCTCCTCCTGTGTCACTGTCTGTAACTGTCTGTCATTTGCTACCCCTATTTTATGTACAGCGCTGCGTAATATGTTGGTACTCCATAAATCCTGTTTAATATTAATAATAAAAAGTGTGTCCTAATTTGTAAATATGTTGTGCAAACCTTCAGATTATGTGAAAAAGCATACCAGATTTTTGTTGCCTATGGTCAGTGTTCACTGTGAATTTCTAGCTTCTAGCTGTGTAGGGCTATACAATATTTGCTGACAATGCACTTTAAAGTGAGTTTTAGGGTTAGGGTTATCATTAAAGATATCATCAATGATGTCTTGTTTTTAAACATTTTTAAAGCAAAAAAGCAGCCTGGATAATAGAGTTTAGGATAATTCAACTAAACAAGTTTTGCTTCTACCAGTAAACCACCAGTTGTCCAACTGTTTCTGGGACTGGTGGTGTAACTGTCTATTTTTCAAGCCCATTTTAACTTGTTTATCATATCTTACAACTGGAAACTTAAAGACACAATACCTGACTTCAAAGACAGTAAAATACTTTATAGATACGGAATCCTATGTTTTTTCCCAGCAAAACACATTCACTATATGGATATTGCATGGCTACACTTCATGCCATTACTGCTGTGTATAATTTCTTTTATTCTCAAATACAGCCTTTGTCAACCAGGGTTCCTCCAGAGGTTTGCAGGGGTTCCTTGAGCACTTCATGCCTTTCGGATAAATGGCTACTTACACTAATGATCTTATCAGCTATCTATAGGAGGTATTCTTTCAAAAGGCCACCAATCTTAATGGGCCCTAAACTGTAAATATAGTAAATAATACCAGCTGTTCCTTGTAACCTAGATGCATTGTAAGAGTATTTTCCTGTTCCAAAGTTTTAAGAACGACTGCTCCAATGCAAATTGCCAACATGTTCTTGGATATACAGTTCTATGAATTAGGATTACTTACTAAAATTTGTAAAAAATATTTGTAAATATATTTTCTGTATTTCACAGTCATAGACGATATAAAATCCCACGGGCTTGATTTAATAAAGCTCCCCAAGACTGGAGAGGATACACTTTCATCAGTGCAGCTGGTTGATCCAGCAAACCTGGAATGGATTCCTTCAAAGTCTTAGATCCATTCCAGGTTTGCTAGACCACCCAGGTTTACTGAAGTGTATCCTTTCCAACCTTGGAGAGCTTTAATAAATCAGGCACAAGGCTACCTTGATAATTATACCAAATAAATATTATGGACTCACAAAGATGCTATTATGACACCTCCTGAGGATATACACTGGAATTTTCTATATATATAATTAAGGACATTTGTCTTATTCACTTTATTTGCCATATATTTCACAAAGAGTATGGCCTGCACCTCTAGGTACCCTGGGTCTGCTGTCTGGCACAGGTGAATAAAAAAACCAGGGAATGCTACACACAATTGTAAATCATGTGGTAGACAAAAGAGTTCATATAAATATTTAAAGTGCTACTTGTACGGAGTTCAGCGTACTCTGCCGAGGTTACTGACATCTAAGATGATGATACCCAGCAGCCACTTCAGAGCTTTTGGATGTTTAAAATACATTAAATGCACACAAACGTGTTGTACAAATTAATATTCTGGCAACATGATCTCTTTAAGCAATGGAAATAAATTTAATTTTAGAACCATTTAAAAATCTAAGAAACATTGCTTTTATATGACACCATTAATACCAAAGCCATCATAGAAACATGTTTTAATTTTTTATCTCTGATAAATGTAACTGGCGTCAAACTTGGGCTGGCTAATTCAGGTCTGTGCCGCTGACATGGCATGTTCCTAAAATATGTAATTCTTTTATATATTGATCTTTACAAACTTGAAAGTAAATCAATACGCTTCATTTTTGCCATAAATCTTGCTGGTTCGTATTTTAGGTTTATGCTTGTGCCACACTACTCAACACCTCTTGATTACATGCTATACGCCTGGAATGAAAAGTTATCAAAAATGTATAGGACCATAAATTGTACCATCGATCAAGGAGCCAATCAGTTTTTTAGATATATCTGGTTTCAAAGTACAGAACAGACAAAATACTCCTACTGGGCCATTTTTTAGAGCAGACCTATCATTTACAAGTTAAAGTCCGAGTTCATTCCTGACTTATCACTTTATAAAGAAACAGAGAAAGTTTTCCAAAAAAATGTAAAGGGATATTTTAGCATTAAAACACAAACATCATTCCTACCCAACCATCTCAATGCACTAAGCTTGTCTATAATGGAGTTTATGATGTATCCTGAATGAAGATACCCCCCTCCCATCCCACAGATACTTACGTACCTCCAAGGTGGTGACCCTGAGCATTGCCTATAGCCTGGGCAGTTTTCTTGCACCTGCAGAGAGATTTGAATGGGATCTTGCTCCTGCAATACATGATCAATTAATTTTTTACTGGACATAGTCATTGCTTCTCTTGATAGAGTGAAGTGCTTGCATTGGACCGGATTTGGTAAAGTTCTCTAATACTGCAGAGGATACACTTTCATCAGTTAGGCTGGGTGATCCTGCAAACCTGGAATGGATTTATTCAAAGTATTTTCTAGCAAATGTTTTGAATCCTAGACCTGATCCATTCCAGGTTTGCTGAATGACTCAGCTTCACTGATGAAAGTGTATACTCTCCAGCCTTGGAGAGCTTTTATTAAATCTTTAAAAAAGGCTTATTGTCTTTCTTTGTCCTGGTGATTACATTGATCATGGCTGAAGATGCAGGGAAATCCAAAATTGGTACCAGAGCAGTAATAATGAGGAACTCTTCCAGTGTACACCTGTTCTAGTTTCTAAGAGGAGATTTTACGTATTTTGGGGATATAGACACAAAAAGTTCAGACATTGAAAGTTAAGAACCAGGGGTAGACTGAGCCCGGGAACAAAAAGGCATTTGCTTCCTGGGTCAAAAAAAATAAGACATGTTGGTTGGTTGGTTCTAAATGGAGATATTCTTCATTCAGACCCCAGTTGAGGAGTAAGATCCCACAGTTAATGATTTTTTGAGGAAAATAGCAGGGTTTTTTTTAAGGCTATTCCATGGTATTATGCAAAAGCAGCAGTCATCCTGTTCAATAGTGCATTGTTGTTTACAATTCTTTTTAACATCCATCTTTCACCATGCTCACCAATTACGGTGACGTCATATGGTGTGTGGAGCACTTTCTCGTTGCCACTTGTCTGTGCAATCGTTGCCACTTGTTTGTGCAGCTGTTCAGTTTTCCAGGTATCTTTGCTCCACTGTTCTGATATATTGCAAGCTACATTCTAAGCTGCCCATACGTGTAACAATCTTGCTACAATTTCCTGGTGTCTTTTAGTACATGTTCATGACAGTCAGTTTTTAAGGCCAAATAGAAAACATAACCCAGGGTTTTGATAACACAGATTCCCCCTCTGCACTTCTTTTTCAAGGTGATATACATATTGATTGTTCTGTATTGTCACCTTGATAAATGGAGCCTCTCTGAAATTGTTTTTTCATTTGAGACTTCAGTAACAACATCTTTTTTTAGACATGGAGTGCTGGATTTTTTTTAGCAATGGATATTTGACAGTGACAACGTTGGCCATGCCTCCTTTAGCCTTTAGGTAGTTGGAGACAGAGCAGTATGGATTGTTGACTTTGATATATTCAGAGAGCACTAGAAGAATGAACAGACAGATCCAGGTTTCAACTAGATAGCCAGAGCTCAGAGAACAAACAATGTCTAAGCATTAATCCAGAGCATTACCAGGCAGAAGTCGGACATTCTTGTCCTGGGTCCTGCGTCAAGGCGGACTATTTAGGATTCCTGATCAGGCAGGTGTGCACTGTACAGGGTTAAAGGTTTAAGGTTGACTGGTACAATTTATAATAAGGGTCTATCAGTTTGGATATTGTTAAGCTGTGTAATGCATTTAAAAAAAGGCTGCCACCGGTCCGCCACTATACCACAACGAATAACTAACCAACATTGCCACGCACTTACACCATGTATCTTCTACAATTCCAGCAATACTAATCCAGTATAAACACCTGAGGATTTTGTTACTTAATGAAAACTTGAAGAATTTTATGCTGCAAAACATAAGCTACAGATTGCAGAGTAACAACTTATCTCCTTTTTATTAGGTTAACATCATCAATTTTCTTACTCTGATTTTTCAATAACTACTAATAACTACCCAGTTTGAAATACCACCTGGCATCAAACTACTCTCTTCTACAATCACAGGGGCAGTTTGAAAACGTCCAAACCATTATTTGGTTTTATCTTTAGTGCACACCAGAGCATCAGCTGGCATTAGGCAGTTGTTCTGTCCGGTTTAAAGTTTCAGCAATCTTACCAAGTCTCCCAGTCCCCTGAGGAAGCCCTGTAGGGTGAAACACGTCAGGAAGGGAAACCATACATTGCTATAATATGGTGTAATTAATATATGATCTAGCACAGGAGGACTCTGTTTAGTTTTTAGTATGATTAATTAAATAAAAGTTTAGTTTTTAGAAAAAAAGTTTTGCCCTACAAAAGCCTGTATTTTCTGTCTTTCTTTCTCAATTGGCTTTGCAATCTTTTTTAAGGCTGGGCACTTTGAGAAAACTCTCTTTAAACAACTGGGTTGCTTTCCTTGGTTAAATCTACTTTTCTAGTCATTTAAAAAAGATCTAGAGGCTGCACAACCAACACCACTACCTTTTGCTACATGGACAGCATAAGGCCTGCTAAAGTAAAGAATTTTGAAGCTTACAACCCCTGCTATCCATTGTCTGCTATATAATATTACATTTTATCACTGTGGGAAAGTGTCCCTGATGGTGTATTATGTGTATCATATTCTTCTTTCTCTTTGGGCAAGTTTGGACCTACTTTAGGATCAAGCGATCCAATGCAGCTACCGGTACCTTGTCAACCGTGATCACTCACACTGGTTCTTAAATGACGTCTGCGCATTTGACAGCTGGCAGCAGTTAGTGGTACGGTACATTGGTTCATTCTTTTTTTTAGAACACATCTAAACAAAGTACACTTGTATTGTGTAGAAGTTCAGTGTTCTAGGCCCACATACACTATTTGGATGGCCACTGTTAGACATATTGGTGTGTAATGGTGAGTACAGATGATATATATACCATTACACACCATTATATTGGAGAGGCTTTTGCTTCCCACGTCATCTTATGGAATGAATTGATATGCACATGTCTTGACTGGTACAGACTCTACGCAGCTGAAGGCATTGTCCAATAATGTTTATGCGGTGCAGTTCTTTCTCTCCTTTATTTATGTTGTTTTTTTTCCTTGCAGAGATGAAAAGCCTTATTCATTGTGGTTTAAGGCATCCATAACCTTACACAGTCATGGGCTATATATCTGAATTACAGTGATTATCACCCCTGCTCTCAATAAGGAAAAGCAACACAGTATGTCGCTTCACAAATGGCTTCCTAACAACATCTTTGGCAGCAGCTTTTTGCAATAAAATAAAATGTTTTCTGTTGCTATCACCGCATGCAATTGAAGGCGCTGAAAAAGAGAGACATAAAACCAGCTTCTGAAATAATCTTCCGTGAATGCCGTAGGGTGGCACGCTCATTGTCACCTTAACTCTTGTCCTGCCAGATGGTTGTGGTAGGTAATGTAAGATAAAATCAGTGCAGAACTGCAGGGCCACAGTTATATTTCTCAGATTGTGTTCTAGCTTTTTCCTACATCTCCAGACAAGGCCAGACTTGGGCCCCTTTCAGACATGCAGTTGAACTGCTGAACTGCAGCACATTTAGGTGCAGAGTTTGACAATTGCTTTGTCGTGCTGTTGAGATGCGGGTCGTCCGCTAAAGAAGGAAAAGCAACCTCATGGCTAGAAGTGATTTGTTGCTTTAAAACTGTGCTACACTCCACTTCAGCTGCATACAAAAAATGGTTCCCAACTGCTCCCATTCAGTTTGGGAATGGTGTGATATTAGGGAGTTCACTAATGCCAGATTTCCCCTAAAGGTACAACAGTTGAGTCCCTCTTTAGGGCTTGTGTCTAATATTTTGGACACAGAAACCTAAATTCTCCCTAAATGCTGTTACAGAGCATCATGTGGACACACAGATTCAGACACCCTGCTGTCATTAAATTGTTCCAATAGTCCCTCCTTTGTGTATGGGCATAGAAAAAGCCATGTAAGCCTACCAGACAAAGCTCTCACCCATACCATTTTGTTTTCATTATTTTTATGTTAATTGGTTTAAATAACAAAAGTAAACCATATACAAACAGTATACAAACAATATGCATAAAGACAGTAAAGTGCAGTTTCCAGTACAATCATAATGGGAAGGGGGGGAGTAACAAATTGTACCGGAAACAAATGTACTATATATAAACTGGGGGTAGTGGCAATACTAGGGAAAAATCAAAGGAGGCAAAGGGTAGCCTACCACAAGATATTCATAACATATGAGCAAACATCAGTGATACATTTACCAGGTTGCAAATACAGATATGTTTTTTGTAGACACTGAAAATTGATTCCATGGCTCCCATATGGAAATACATTTTTGGTGAGTATCATTCATTAATACATATATTATCTACCCAAAGTTTGACTTCACTTAACCTCTCTCAAAAGAGAAATGTGTTCAGGCCTAATGGGACCAAGGTTAAACAAGGTTCAGCAAGCGAATATCTTCACCAAAAGTAAATTAAAGGTACGGCCCAGCCAGACCCTAGACCTAAATCTAATTGAAAATCTATGGGGTGACTTTAGGAGGGCTGTGCACAAGAGATGCTCTCGCAGACTGACAGATTTTAAACATTTTTGCAAGGAAGAGTTGACAAATATTGTCAAGTAAAGATGTGCAGTTTTGATTTTTTAATTTTTAGTTTTTCTTCCTATAACAGATATGTTTGTCTTTCAATTGAATTGTACAGGTTATAGGTCTTTTTAAAGGTGGGAAAAGTTTGCTAATGATTTATTGTGGTCTCATTGTTTTATATATGACAAAACCTGGCTTTTTACCAGGGGTGTGTACACTTTTTATATCCCCTGTATATATATATTTATGTGTGTGTTTTCTATCTGTTTCTATTTTCTTTATATCTATATATTTCAGCTTTATTACCTGCTCAAGGTCTCACTTCCAGTCCAGCCATTTTTCCTGGAATATTACGCAGTCGATTCACCTACCTGTTGCTGTTGCAAAAGCTTTAGAAGAAAGAAGAAAAGGTAAAACATTAAAAAAATAAAAACATCTCAACTACACAAATAAATACAGAACAGACTAATTCTGAGATCAAATGAATATAATTTGCAATAGGGAGCAAATGCTACAATTACAGGTCTGCAATTTTTGAATAGAGAAATAAATGGCAAGTTCTCGTAGGACGTTTGTCTATGCTTTATTATTTTTCTGTGTTTACTGGGTTGTGATGGAACTTCTGACTTCTGGGAAGCCAATAAATGTAAAGTATTCGGCGTGCTGTGAACACCTCCAATGTAGCGTGATCTCATCAGCATCAATCAGTGTTTGGCTTCCCCCCGAGAATAAATACTGGAAACGAACAAAGCTACGGCTATGATTCAAGGGTGGCTACACATATTTGCACTTCAGTGTAACCCTCAAGGGCACCTGGGAAATCACCACCAACTACCCCGCTGAGAACCTTTATGTATGAAAAAATTTTTTAAATAAAATTCCCCCATATATTCTGTTTGTATTAAATGTATCACTTTTTATGTAAATATATTTTTTTTACGTTTTAGCACATGCAAAAAACAGCAGTTAAGGTATAATAAGTACTAATATCTTTTATTTATAAAGTGCCAACATTTTACAACATTAGTGCAGTGCAACAAATAACATGAGCTAAAACATTTATACATTATATAAATATATATATATATATATACACAAAATTTTGACAGAGACAACTTTTTTTTCTATTATTTGTTCTGTACATTACCACAATTAATTTTAAATGAAACAACTCAGATGCAGTTGAACTGCAGACTTTCAGCTTTAATTCAGTGGGGCCAGGCTTATACTTGTCTTGGTAACAAGCATTTCTGTGAAGTTTCTGGTGGCTGGGACCTTACCCGCTGCCTGCACCACTGCCATGTTTCTCTAAGACTAGTACATTTGACAGCAGTGAGTGGTATGCAACCATTTACTATCACCATGTTTATTCCCTATTGGGCTCTGGTGGGTAAAACACTACATGTAGCACATCACCAGAAGAAGTGGGTGAGTGGCGAGAGCAAGCAGTAACTAGGGATGAGCAAGCAAGAATAATAAATTCAATCTCGCGGCGAATCAGGCCTTTCTCGCTTACCAAAAATGTACAGCCCTCTGATTCGCCAAGAGGTCGAACAGGTCGAACAGGGGGATTTCCAGGGCTGCATCATGCAGTCCTGGAAGTCCTCTGCAATCCCCGGGCATTTTAATTGCCCTCCAGTGCCCCGGGGATCACACACTCTTCTCCATGAATTCAGCCACAGCTGCAATCATTGAGAAGATGCCCAGCATAGGACAACCTCCTGACGTAATATAAGTATCATGTATCTTTTGTAAGAGATACTTATATTACAATGTCAGGAGGTTCTCCTTTGCCGGGCAATGATTGCAGCTGTGGCTGAATTCATGGAGAAGAGTGTGTGATCCCCGGGGCACTAGAAGTTAATAACCCTTTAGTGCCCGGGGATCGCAAACAGGAGGATTCCCAGGGCTGAATGCAGCTCTGGGAATCCTCCTGTTTTAATTTCCTCTTCCGATGGTTTTGCCAAATTGGTTCGTCTAAATTTGCGGAACCATTGGAAGTTCAAGGAAATTTTTGGGAGAAAGCCAGAGGCATTCTTGCTCATCCCTAGCAGTAACTGCAACACAACCTTAGTCCGAATATAGCCTAAAGGGCCTTTCAAACCCACCCTGTAAAACTATGCGGTGACAGCTGCGGCAACACAATTTGCATGCAGCTGCATATTTTTAAGCAACTGCGGGCACGAAATTGATGTCACTTTTAAGAACACAGCAGCCATGTGCAAGAAAAGGGTTCCAGCTGCTCCCATTTACTTGGCTGAGCCAACTGGAAACTGAAGCGGCTCACCATGGCTCTGAAATGACCCTAATGGTTACTCTTAGATCTTTTGTAAATTAACCAATGTACCTACAATGTAGCAATAATAATATTTTTTGATTCTGCAGGGGGTTGAAGTTTTTTTGAGCACATTTAGTATACCTAAGGTCCACAACTGGGTAATTCAATAAAAATTATGACTAAAAAGCAAAAAAACTAATTCCATATAGCTCGGATGATTTGAACCCACATTTCCATTACTAAATAATATCAATATGGATAATATTGTTGGTGCAAATCATCTAAGCTATATTCAATGATTTGGATAAATATCAGCAAATGAAAAAACTTTGTTAGCCGTATTTACATCTTTGGAATAAAGCAGAAAGAAAACAGGAATGAAACATTCAAAATGTATTTGTTTTATGTTTCTGCAAGTCACCTATACTATAATATAACACAATCTTTTTTTTTTCAGAAATCCAGAGATGTGTTTAGGGCGAGTTAGGTCAAGTCTCACGACGGAGTGTTCAGCGCATGCTGAAAATGTCAAGGTTTTTCTCTTAGCGTTGGTTATATTGTATTGGAGGTTGTAAACGCTTTTACCATAGAGAACAGGTACAGCAATTCTTTTGTTCCTGTGCCCTAGACCAGTAATGGCCATGGTCATTTCGACCTGGACATTTGGAGAGGCATTTCCAAAATGTTTTAGAAATGTTCCAAAATGCACTTTAGAATTCTTTAATCACACGAGGGAGAAAGGTTTGAGGGGAGAAGGTTAGATTTACAAGCAAAGCTTTCAACAAATAATGTTCACATATCAAACTAAAAGTTTACAGTTACATCTCAAAATATGAAAAACTGACAAATAGGAAACAAAGTGGAAGCAAATTATACTCAGGGGCTTGCATTTAGAAAAATACTGAAAAAACCTAAAACACAATAAAATGAAGAACTTTGCAGAAGTAAAAGGAACAGCGTGACCAAAAGTGTAATACCTAGAACAAGGAATTCAGAAGAAAAATAACCAGAAAGCAACACCACGGCCTGCCAACCTCCTTAATGTTGAAATGTTCCCGGATGAGAATTTCAAAACCCTTAAACTGTCACAGAAAGGTGCTCAGGGACTTATGCAATGTTTTTTGGGTGTGAAAGCCTTTGCAGCCTACTAGTCATATTGGGACCACAGGGGCCTCTGCGCCAAACTTTAGTGCTGTCCCTTTAAAGAATAACCAGTATTGGTCATTAAATGCAGAATAAAAGATAAGACTTTGAGTAGTTTTAGACAAACAGGTTACAGTGATTACCCCAAATACTAAATTACACTAAAATGCATCTAAATAATACTGTAATGTACAAATACAACTACAGTACTAAAATGAAATAAAAAAGAATATATATAAACAGTATACAACAGTGAAACAGTGCATTAAATTACAGCTTTACATGTTCAATGACAAACCAAAAAAGACATGGACATCTATGTTTCAATGACCTTTAGACTTGAAAGGATTGAAGACAAAGCTCAGGCTAATCTTGCATTTTTAATGCATTGTTTGGTGTAATTTAATCTATATAGGTTTAAATGAATGAGCTCATTGAAATTCAGTCCTACAAAACCCTTTGTATGTATTTGCCAGGATAAATGCTTTGGACCAGTCTCATCAGAGCAGATTGATCTAAGCCCAATATTAATGATGATAATCAATATGCAGTTTAAAAAACAACCTACTGGAATTTCAATTCAGTGCAGAGAATTCTAGAAATAACATTAAAAATAAAAAGAATGGCAAGCTAAGGCTACATACACACGCCCGATGATTCTCATCCTATAATCGTATCAGGGCTAGTTATGGACAAGAATCTGGCGTGAGTTCGTCCAACGTTGTTCATGGATCTATCCTTGCAGATCCACCTAGCGGGGTGGCCCTCGCTCATTCTCCCCCTTTTCCATTGAGCAGGAAGGCGCTGTACAGCGCTCGTTCATGCAACTTTTAGAATCTAATGTGTGTACGTAGCCTAATAAATGCTGCATTTTACTAACCACAACACGAGGGAAGCCTGGAGCATACGAGAGAAGGGAGTATAGTGGAAGGCCAGCATGACTGAGAAGTGGCACGTGTGGGAGAGAGAGGAAAGGGGAGGGGGGGAAGAGACGCAGGGGGGGAATGATAGGAGGGGTCAATAGGAGATAAAAAGGTCAGGAAGAGGAAATAGAGTCCTTTTTCACGAGGGACATCAGGAAAGATAAAGCTTTCCCACCCTCCCTCCCCATTTTGTTTTTGTTTGGGGCGCTATGAAGGTATAGGGCTGTTGTGGCGATTGAGGTCCTCAGGGGGAGTGTGTTTTTTGTTGATAGTTATGTTGGGAGGGGACCCATCTAAGGTATGGAGTCCCCGGGGTGGTTGGACAATCTGGTAAGTTTGTTGATGGGGTCTGCACGAGTAAGGGTCATGGCGTTCCCGAGCTGGGTGTATGGGCGGTTGGGAACAATTCGTTGGGAAGGTGCAGAGCCCAAGGTTTTTAATAAATGATGGACCCCAGAGGACCTGCAACTAGGAAATTATAATTCTGAGTTTTACTGCAAGGTTATTGTTGATTTATATCTTGGTTATATTATTATATATATATTTATTTGTTCAGTTAAATAATTTACATGTTTGTATTGGTTATGTATATATATTTATATATATGGTTTTAGTTAATAATTTATATATTGTTATTATTCGTGTTTAATATGTTATTTAATATGTTATGTATTTAAAAGATTTGTTTAATAAAAGGCCTGCAGGCCATTTAAGCAACGTTGGTGTGTTTAATGTGTATAGGTGGGGGGTGGTAAATGTTTTGGGGTAAAGTTTAAAGATTAAGGGGAAGTTAGTTTGAGCAAGTTGACCGAGCTAAGTCTTGCCACAGTCATGTGCTTTTTGCTATAATCATTGTTATTTTCTAACCTGAATGCTATTTTCAGGTTTCATGGAAATAATGATTATTGTGAAAAATAATGATTCCATATTAGTAAATGGAGCCTTTAGCCTGATTACACTGACTAATGGTTTGTCTATGGATTTGTCTTATACTTTATATTTTTCTTTATACAATTTGCTTATTTTTGACTTTGTTTGCTTATATTTATGATTTACATGCGTAGGTATTTACAAATGTCTTTCATTTTTCCCAAATTGTACATACATGCAAATATTATAATCATAATTCATGTTTTAGGATGCCAACTACTCAACTACTGATGGATTATGGTTCTTACCCAGTTTAATGAAAATTTGTACTGGAGAGGTAGTTGTTAGAGATTTTTTACAGATTACCATTAACCTGCCGAGCGGTAACCTCAAGTGTGTCACACTTTAGGTAGCTAAAAAAGGGAAAAAGAATAATAAATAAAGCTTTACCTGATCTGCCGGTGTCCTCCTTTGCGATCCCCATCTTCTTGCTTCCTCCGGGCGTCGTCCCTTGCACCGGATGAGTCATCGGGCATTCCCGGTGACGATGGTGCGTGCGGACATTCCATTCGGGGCATGGCAGGAATTTCAAATCTCTTTATATTGCATTCAATACAAAATAACTGTATTGAATGCAATACAGTGGATTTATAGGTGTAAGAGTATTACATTGTCTTTTATGAAAGTTTATTCTACAGTATAATATAATAGTTTGAGTATATAATTTATTTAAACATTTTTTTTTTATTTGTTATTTTGACATGATTTTGCGTTTCAAACCTTATTATATTCATACTATTATATTATACTGTAAAATACATTTTCATGAAAAACAATGTACCGCTTTAGACACAGAAATGAACCGCTCAGGAGGTTAAGGAAATTAAACACAAGAAAAACAATGTGATATATTGCAGTTTATCAGGCTTAGATGTTGTGTTTGAGTTAGTTTTACATTTTCAGGCTTAGGATATTTTCAGAAATTACAGAAATTTTATCTTGCTAGAAATGCAGCACGCTTGTTACTTCATATGAGCTGAAATGGAGGAAATAAACAATCACATTTGGTGGAAATGTCCAATTGTTTAAACCTGATCAGTGTTTTCTTAAAGCCGAACTTAACCATTAAAACAAAAAAATTGTGACCAACATTACTTGTCCCTTCTGCAATAAAATAAGCTTACCTGTCTGACTGCAAATGAGTTATTGAAACTTACCTGCCCACCCTCCATCTTCTTTAGCTCCTATTCCAAGAGGTCAAACTTAGGCCTGACTGACCAGGCTGGAGGAATGTAAATCAACCCTACCCTGACCTGTTCATGCATACTGCAAAAAGAAGATTGTGAACAGACTGTTAGGTATGTTATATTGCAGAATAGATATCGCCTGTCTTTTCTACAATCAGAATTCTGCCTGCTCACAATTTTTATATGCAGAACTATAGTTCCGCTTTAAATGTGTAGCCAGCAGACCATACGCCTTGTATTGCATTGTCATTCATTATCATGGGCCGGATTGTTTGCAAATCTCCTATCAATCCATGCTAAAACCCTATACCATTAGTGATCATCACTATGTCCATCTGCCACAGCAAGGGTATGCAAAAACAGATTATAAATATAGTAATACTTCAGATAATAACAAGCAAGAGGCTTTCAATCAGACCCGGTCCTGCATCCCAGGTCTCCCAGGTCTCCAATGGTGGAACAGAATTATAAGTGATAATGATCTAGGTACTATATGAGTGTGCCATACATGTTTGTATTACATGAAAAGAGGTTAAATCATATACATAGTCAGATATCTTGAATGAAATATACCCAAATATATATAAATATATAATCCTGAGATACAGAAAGGCAGGATATATACCATAATATATGTGACACATCTCACATCAGGAAAACTCAGCCTCAGAATGCATTACAAAATGCTTTTGAGTGTGTGTCTCCATCTGCTTTTCTGGCTTTATAAATGACCCATGGTGCTCAGGGGATCCTTTGTCAGATGCACAATAAAGCTCAACTCCAAACAGATATATGAAGTGAGATAGACGTTGCACGAGTAACCATCATTTTTATAGAATCTCTGCCACGTTCCTGTTTAAACAGTTGTGCAGAGTGCCATTGTGCAGTTCAATAGGCACCAGAAAATACTGAAAATAATTCTAACCTGCAGATTTTTAGATTTAGGCTAACTGATCAAGAGTAATGATCAGTGGGAGAGGGGGTATTTTGGGTAAATTGTCCAGTTTCATGCCAGAAGATGAAGAGGGAATAACAATATTATTGAGAAGATTAAAATATTAACATTTTGAAGTCATTTAAAAACACAAAAGAAAAAAGTCCATAAGAGTTTGCTCTAGACCAAATGATTTGAGTTTATTTTTAACTATATAATGTGAAACTGTGTAAGATAAGATGAGATATAAGTGTATTTATTATTTATTCTTGTAATGTAGCATATACAAATATAATGCAATGCATCAGGATGATATTATTATGCAGAATAATACACAAAACTGACAATGACTAATGTGTTGGCAAATGAATCCACATAAAAGCATTCTACAATAGACAACTGAAAAGGTCAGCTTGTTTTTTTTTTGTTTTTTTTTTAACAAATGAGGCTTTAATGTTTGTATGTCTGGCCATAATACCAGCCATGTAATCAGCAATCAAGTTCTGATAACATTTATTTCATTGTTAATCATTTAGGTGCTTTTAAACATGCCGAGGGTAAATACAATTCTGGGGGTGAGTATGGGGTAGTCAGAAATGAGCACTGAACATCTTCTATAAACTGGTAAAGGATGATATTATTTCCTTTTTTGGAGAAAAATACAGTAGTAAAAATTAACCTTAGACTGCATTAATGACAAATGACTATGGTAGGGACACAGATTGTGAGCCCCTTTGATGGACAGCTTAATATGTCAGCGCTATATAAATACTGTGTAATAATATTAATAATAATAATATTAATATAAATAATAATATCTCCTATTCACTATTCAATTTTTCCCCTAGTTTTCTATTACTAACCCCTATGTTTTCTTTTTCCAACCCTTTCCATCATTTCTGTCTAATCTGTTTTTTTTTTCTTTTTTCTAAATATATCTCTTGATATATCGATCATTTTTGTGTAACTCTCCCTTTCTTCCCAAACTCAAGCTTTCTTTTTCCATTGGCATATTTTCTTCCTTCCCTCCTCCCTCCTCAATTATTTTTCTTTCTTCAGACATTTATTGCTTCCTTTTTTTCTTCTACTTGTTCTATCCCTCCTCCTCTTCCTTACTTTCTCTTTTCTTTTATCCCTTTCTTTTTTATTCATTTACTCCTTCTTCTCCTAATGTCATCCTCTTATTCTTCTCATGGCTAATATGAACATAGCCTTAACCTTCCATTTCTATCCTCCTTTTCCTTCTTATTTTTCTTTCCTTTCTCATTCCCTTCCTTCCTTCCATATACCTTAGTTAGATCATTTTTATTTTCTTTCTTCCTCCTTTTCCTCTTTGCTTCTGTCCTATTCTGCCTTCCAGTTTCCTTTTCATTGACTCTTTTCTTCTTTTCTTCTTCTTCCCTACTTTTCTTCATTCTCTGTTTGCTTCCTTCCTCTTCCTTCCCTTACTGTCTTTCTCTGTCTACTCTTTCATTCGATTTCCCTTACTTCTTCTCTTGCTGTATGCTCTCTCCTCTGTTCTGTCTCTGTGGCCCTAATTTATTAAAGTTCTCCAAGGCTGGAGAGAATACACTTTCAACCGTGAAGCTGAGTAATTGAGCAAACCTGGAATGGATTGCCTAAAATCAAGCTATTTGTTAGCAAATGTTTTCAATCCTGGACAAGATCTATTCCAGGTTTGCTGGATCACCCAGCTTCACTGATAGAAGTGTATTCTCCCCAGCCTTGGAGAACTTTAATAAATCAGGGCCAATATCTCTATATCTTTATATCTCATTCCCTCTCTATATCCCTTTCTAGCTCTCTCTCAGCACCTCTCCCCTGCTCATCCTCTCCCGTCTTTCATTCTCTATATTCTTCTTCATATATAAGCATTGACAGCATTTTTCTTTTCAGTAGTGACTAATTACCAGCATCCTCATTTAATTTAGTGGCTGTTTTAAAGGTCAGGCTATAATAACTATTCAAGGTGCTTACAGCTGTGTACTCAGATACACTACACAGAACCCAGCCTGCTCCAACTAATTACACTTTCCCCATCAGTCTCCAGTACAAACAGATAATACATGCCCAAAAGCATCTGATGACATAACTAGTAATTTGCAGTGTTGGTTTGTCACAGAGGTCCTACTGTCCTGTGTTAACATCATTTAATACAATACTTAAAATCCAGGAGGGTAACAATATGACATTTTATTGTGGTGATCTTCACTAGTGGGAGACATTTCACAAACTTCTCTAATTCTAAATCCAAGACATAATTATTTTATTACTATTATAATATAGTTATATATATATACAAAGCTCTCCCCTTCTACTGTTCAGAAGAGAACAGAACCTGCTCAGTCCCTATACAAATTTCTGACAGAACACACAGCTACTCATTATGACATTACATGTGGAGTATCGGACTTTGTTGGCGAGAGTGCTGCACTCCAACATGGACAAGAAGACAGCTAGGAAGGACAGCTATGAGGGACATTTTAATATTGGAATATAGAATGGGGTAGATTCAGACAATCAGGCTCCACTTTTGAGTTTTTTGACCTTTTAAATAAGGATTTCTTTTATGACCCTGAAATGTAGCTCTTAAACTGGAACTAAACACAATAACTAAGAAGTCCCCATGAGGAGAATCGCTGGCTCCTGGTGGCTCTTTGTTTTAGCTCTACGCTATACAGCGAATGTGGAGACGTTACATCATTTATGTCTTTCCAGTGGTGGGAGAGGATAATTGTTTTCTCTGAAGTCCACCGTGGTTCTGGCAACGAAGATGGCACCTTCTGAGAAGGGAGTGATGTCCTTGACTTGTCATCACTGGTAAGTCTGTACTATACAGTATATTTACAGTATATGTGCAGAGAAACGGGACTTTAGTCTCTTTTAGTCTCATCCTGAAGAAGTGGTGGTACACTATGAAACGCATTGATGATACACTGGCACTTCTTGTGAGACTTGCTATAATGTTTCAACTATGTATTTATTTTGATACTTTTATGTAAAAGTGGACGTATGTTTGTATATTGTAATATAAGGACACAGTGGTTCCCATTTTGGGACACTGCAAAAATCAATGTTTCCTACTTTACTTTTTAATATGATGTACCAATAAAATATTTTAAGAGTTTTATATATGCCGTAAAAGTCCTGTTTCTCTGCACATATTTATTTGGTCCATATTTAGGATGTGGCATATGGGCATTTATTGCAATATATTGAATGTTGGACAACCAGTGAACCCTTTATTTATAAGTCCGTACTATAATGTGCATGTATGCTGTATATATGTGACGATGATGGCAGAAACTTACCACCCACTAAATAGTACACTTCCACTTCAAGGCAAACCTATCATGGGGGTTACCATTGCTCACTTTTTCTTTTGACACACAAAGTTTGGAAGGACACCAATAATGACAAATTAGGGTGGGAAGAGAGTAAGAGGAGGGTGGGAATAGATAGACAAATCTTAACCTTGATAGATTGGGCCTGATTTAATAAAGCTATCCAAGAATGGAGAGGATACACTTTCATCAGTGAAGCTGGGTGATCCAGCAAACTTGGAATGTATTTTCTAAAAGTCATTTGCTACTTGTTAGTAAATGCTTTCAATCCTGGACCAGATCCATTCCAGGTTTGCTGGATCCCCCAGCTTCAATGATAAATATGTATCCTTTCCAGCCTTGGAGACCTTTAATAAATCAGGTTCATTGTTAGAGAATAAAAAGTAATTTAATAAAAGATAAAATCATCATGCGTGAGCATTTTTAGGTTGGTGATAGGGTCCCTTTAAGCAATCATGTCCTAAGCCAGGGGTCAGCAAAGTTTTATGGCCACTAGGCGATTTATGGGGTGGGCGGGAGCACACTAGCTTGGACCCACCCTAATTTTTCCCCCCACCACCAGTGAACGCCCCTAAAGTGAAATTCCTCTCCTCCGTATGCATTGCATTGTATCTGGCCTAAAGGCCGGAGTTTGCCGACCCCGCTCCCAAGCAAAAGGCTTGTACCATTCATCAATTTGATTTTCAATTTGTAGATGGTTACATAATTTAATGCCATAAATGCTTAATAAACAATAGCAATTTTTTCTTTAGTTTCATAACATAATACTCCACAAATCTATAAGGAAATGTAGTTTACATTTATAAATATAGCACATGGTGTAATATCAGACCCATAATGAAGCAGCTCTGTGGCAGGTTTGTGTTTCCTTCTGGGTTTTGGTTTCAGTTCAGATAGACGTGGGAAGAATTGCAGCAACACCTCTGGCAATTCCATTCATATACGTATGCTGCAGATTAGACGGGAATTCACCTCTGTCACTCAGTGTTATAATATGAAGACTTTTACAGATAACTTAGATTGTTACTGTAATAAATGTTTCAACAAGGAAAATATAATTATATTGTTGTTTTTATTTCATATTGTCATCACTTTGCGTGCATGTTGAGTGTATCTATTAAAAGGGTTATTCCACCCAAAGCTGATTTTTACTGGAAAGGTTCACCTGATTTCCAGCTTATCTCCTAATAGGAATATTTATTTTAATTAGAACATTGTTTGTGTTAGATTGCAGTAAACCTGTATCTAATGGCAAAAATGGCAAAAAAAAATGTATGCAACCATCCTTTTTTAGTTAATTGCAAACCTCTGGAACAAACAAAAACTTGGGATGGAGTCATGGGGGGAGGGGGTCTGGGAACATGCCCCAAGTACAAAAAAAGAGATTGTTTTTTTTTTTGTCTAATTAATGTTAATGTGTAGTCAGGCAATACATTAAAAAAAAGCCATCCAGTGACTGGAAAGCCCATGAGCATATTGTCACCAAAACTGATGGAGGAACTAGGTGGTCCTGTGGAGTTATGTCACAGATTAAACTGATTTTAAAAAGCATTTAGATTTTCCATGAATAAAAGTTAAAATTTAGTAAACAAATTGTTTTTCTACTTGAGATGTATTCCCAGAAGCCCCCTGATGTCCTTCCGAAACCCCCTTCCTCATCCAAAACTATGCTCAGTGGATTGAAAAGCAGGTAACTTTGCAAATACTGTTTTTTTGACAATACTTTACCTTCATTTATAAAGAAAAACTACTTATTTACTTTTTTCACTTAAGGTATGTTCCCAAGTCATTTTAGTAATAATATCATGTTCAGGGGCATTGCAATCAATTTGTAAGGTCAGCATGTCAATTGAATGAATTGGTGAAAGTTTTTGTCTTTGGGCTAATTTGACTACGAAACATTCTTTTTTCTTTTTGCAGCAAAATCTTTTTTACAAAAGGTCTTCTAAAAGAGGAAGTGGCCTTGCTATAGTGAAATTTCCTAATTTTGGGTGTTTTTTTTTCTTAATTTTTTTACCTGGCAAATAATACTTACTATTCCTTGATAGTTACACTCACTTCTCCAATATATCTAAGGAGTGAGCTGTTGCTGTCATCTAGGATGGACTACAACCACGTCTGTCTTGTTTATCTCCATTTTTTGGTGGACTAATGGGATTAGTAGAATATACACACAATTTAAGGTGTTTGGGCTTTCAGGTCAGTTCAGGGGGAGTGACAAGGACATGGAAATTCTGTAAACATCACATGATATTTTGGACTCATTGTAAATTTTTGTGGCCTGAAGGAGAACACTAATGTAGCCACTACATCAAGACCTAGTAAGCTTCAATATGGACAATATTTATAAAGCAGTGAATGTGACATTTAACAAACTTTCATAGCCGATTGATCAGTCACTGTAATTTAAAAAACATGTACCAAGGAGTGACATGTGTTGGGTGGATGTCACATTCACTTCAGAAACATGCCCCTACATATTTGTTATTGGGTCTAGTTATTCTTTACATATTATTATTATTTATTATTTATAAAGCGCCAACATATCACGCAGCGCTGTACAAAGACCATAGTCATGTCACTAGCTGTCCCTCAAAGGGGCTCACAATCTAATGTCCCTACCATAGTCATATGTCATTATTACAGTCTATGGTCAATTTTAAGGGAGGCCAATAATCTAACTGCATGTTTTTGGAATGTGAAAGGAAACCGGAGTACCCAGAGGAAACCCACACAAACACAGGGAGAACCTGCAAACTCCATGCAGATACTGTCCTGGCCGCAATTCGAATCTGGGACCTAGTGCTGCAAATTCCAGAGTGCTAACCACTGAGCCACCGTGCTGTCCTTATAGAGAATAATACATATTAGTGGGGATCTCAATGACTAAGTTAGCCTTCCTTTAGATCAATGTTTCTCAACCAGAACCCTCCAGATATTGTTAAGGGTTTCTTAAACAAAAAGCAACTGATCTTTTCTGTAAGGATGACATTCTTCCCAATGGCCAGGATTTCTTACCACTGACCACCATGCTTATTTATTAAAAGCTGTGGAAATTGTAGCAGGGGTTCCCAATGGTTCCTCAATGCAAAAAAGGTCAAGAAGGCTGCTGTAGATGAAGCCTGCCATTGCATACGTAGGAGAGGGATTTCACTTCAGGGGGCAGTCCCTGGTTGTGGGCGGAGCCATTAGGGCGGGTCCGGGCTAGTGTGCTCCTGCCTACCCCATAAATGGCCTAGTGGTCATAAAACCTTCAGGGAGGTTTCCCTATTTACTGCGGCGGCGGAAGTATCAACGCCAGCCAAGATAAATAGGGAAACAACTGCAAGGGGCGGCTCCGGAGCTCTAGTGGCTCCAGCTCTGGTAGTTCCTAACGCCCCCTGGCCAATCCGCTGGCAACCCGTGGCTCTGGAGCCAAAGATTGCCGGCTGGCCTAAGGCAGGATCAGCCAGGGGGCGTTAGGCAGGAACGAACTACCGGCTAGGCTGTATCTGGCTTAAAGGCCGGAGTTTGCCGACCCCTGCTTTAATACTTTCAAGTTCCTGACCTGGGACAAGCATGCACTCATGAAAATTTATAATAAAGTCAAAACTTTCTGGTTGAATAGGACTGATACTCAAAGTGTTCAAGCCAATGGTCCAGCATGAGAACCAGAAAATTAGAATATATAGAATGAGACATCAGCAATGGCCACCTCCATGTTTATTTTAGGAAAGTTAAACTAACAGCTGTTGACATATCAATCAAGATATAACCACCATTTAAAGGAAATCAAAAAGCTACTGTTGGAAGATTTCTCCCTCTTCTGATGAAAAGCAGGATGTAAATCCAAATTTATTATTACTGGAGTTCCACTTTAAGAGAAAACGAGTACACTTCAAGGGTACCCTGGGGCCAAGTGAGGCTAATTTATTTGTATATGGGGTGATTTGTAGACAATACACTCCTATGCTTTAATCTATAGTTGTTAAACACAATTCCACTATTGCTGATTTTCATCCAAAATTCATTCTGACCTCATAAATTTCGAAAATCCTCATTTCCAACTCCACAATTCACCTGTACTGTACACCAAGAAAATTAAGCAAGCCATGTAAAATGTGCTAAATTTGCATGGTAATAGCTTTTTGTCTGGCTGGCTCAGTACTCGCCTCTAATACCAGATATGATGAATTGTTAATGTCTTCTTGTATTTTGCTGTTTGATAGAGGATGCATCGTAATTCCTAATTTAAAGGACGGGAAAGTACAAGCTGTAATACAGAACACCCTACAAACTCATCACCAATTACTGGAGGAAATAAAAAAGACTCCTTCAACCCGCATGTAAAATGACCGCGTGTCTAATAAATAGCGAGCACAAACTTAATTCTGGTTACCTTAAAAAATATCATTATTCTTTGTGTTTATATTGCTCTAACTTTTATTCTGCAGACATCATTCACGTCAACATTTGACATTCAATTTGAGCAGACGCTTTTTATTTTCAGTTCTCAAGGAATAGAAATGGAGCCACAAAGAGAAAATGCAACAGTACTGGTTACATGTTTTTGTTTTAAATCCTGAGGAATATACTACAATGAACAGTTCCATGCCCGCTACAGTTACATACCATAGTAAGTCAGGCTGAAAAAAGACATAAGTCTATAAAGTGCAACCACTAGGGAAATAAATATATCCCAGATATAAAACCCTATAAGACATAGTTGGTCCAGAGGAAGGCAAACAAAATCCTGGTACAATTCGCTCCAACAGGGGGAAAAAATCCTTCCCAATTCCATGATGTAATTGGATGTTCCCTGGATCAACAGTCACTGTTATCTTTCTATAAAAGCTTTATACCCAGTTATTTTCTGTGCTTCTGGAAATCATTCACCTTTATCTTAAAAAAAATCTATATTATTTGCTGAAATTTCTTCCTGAGGGAGACGATTCCCCATTTTCACAGACCTTACAGTGAAGAATCCCTTCCTTATCCAGAGATTAAACTTTTTTTCCTCCAGACACAAATAATGCCCCCTTAACCTAAGAGTCCTTGTGAGAGGGTCATGAGAAAAAGAGAGTATGGTTTCTAGTTCATAATAAAGAATCAACTGGTCCCTAGCAGGTCCTTGGGTAGATGCAATTTCACATAACATATTACAGTGTGCCATTATTTATTTAACAAAGACAAAGTCAAAATGCAGAAGCAATGTGTCAAAAAAGTACATCTTTACCACTTTCTTAGGAATTATAATGTCAAGTAACAGCCAGATGGTGGTAATTAAATGCATTTGAATAACTGATCATCAATAAGTGTGTTTTAATAATATTAATAAGAATAATAATAAAGTGTGACCACCTCTGTAAAATTAGATGTTTTGGTAGTTTGCTGGTCTGGAGCATTCAGGTGTGTGTCAACACAATGCCAAGGAGAAAGATATCAGCAGGAATATTAGCAACGCATTAGATGCTGCTTATGAAAATAGGGTGGCAAGGATACTTACAAACTATTTGAATCCATCACTTTACAGTGTAAACGTTTCTATGGAAATAGAGAGCAGTTAAGGCAGTTGCCAACTTTTCTAAGAGTGGACAGCCCATTAAAATAACTCCAAGGTCAGACTGTACAATGCTCAGAGAAATATAAAAAAAAAATATTTTACATGCCTCAGTTAGTATGTTAAATAATAAAATTCATGATAGTACAATTAAAAAAACTGAACACGTATGGCTTGTTTGGAAGTTTTACCAGGAAAAAGCCTATTCTCTCTAAGAGAGCACAGTTTAGGATTGCAATATTGGATCTAAACAAACCAAAGGACTTCTGGAACAGGATCCTGTGGACAGATGAGACTGAAGTTGAGATGTTTGGCCATAATGCACAGTGCCAAGTATGGGAAAAAACAATCACAGCCTATTAGCACAAACACCTCATACCAACTGTCAAGCATGGTGGTGGAGAAGTGAGGATTTGGGTCTGTTTTTCAGCCATAGGACCTAGGAACATTGTAGTTATTGTTTTTTTTTTATAAACGTCTCTGTATAGTAAAGTGTAGCTGTTTTTTTTTTTTTTTTTGGGGGGGGGGGGGGGGTTATATGAGATGACCCACTCCAAACAGGCTAAAGCGCTAAACCTGTATGTTTCTGGGAGAACTAAAGCATTCGCTATGGGGAAGAGTGGATTTGTAAATGGCTTTGGCAGTGCCTCCACCAAGGATGGGACCTCTGAGAACAGAGGAGATTGCTTTCCTGGGAAATTAACCAGTAATCTAAATGAGAAGTTTGGGAGCAGAGAAACTACAGCACCCAGCATTCCATACCAGCATTAAAAGTTATCTGTACACACAGAATAGAAATTACAATATGTTTTAAAGTAAATGTTAATTAACAACATAAACAATCAACATTCAGGAACAGTATATGATTAAATAAACCCAACAAGAGTCCTTGTGTAGTTGTATACACATGCAGAGCAAAGATACTTCCAGATACAGATTGTAGTAAAGTTCAGTTGCAGGGGCCCCTGAAGATTAACTTAGAAGTGGCGTCAGCTAGAATTCCTTTGAGTCAGGATGATGGAGATCCTCCAACAGGCACTGAAACAACTTGAAGAGTAGCTTGTCTCTGCAGAAGTCAGTGGTACTAGAACGGTGTCAGCCATCTACTCAGCCACTCAGTCCAATAGAAGCAAACGATCCTGGCAAGTGACGTCCAGTGGCCTTTTACCACATTGCTCCAGATTACTAATACGGCTTTAGAAGAATGAAACAGCTTAGTAGACCATTCTGTGATTAACAGAGGGCTACAAAAGCATTGTAGGAAAGTGAGAAATTTGTGCAACAGCTAAAGCGGGTCAGGACATGGAACAGGACAAAGTTCCTAAGCACAGCACAACTTCAACAGAATGGGCGAAAAAGGAAAGGATCAAGATGTTGCATTGTCCAGGCCTCAACCCAATAAAAATGCTGTAATATTACCTTACAGTAACTGTGCATTTATAAACACCCATAAACTGAAGCAGTGTTGAGAGAAAGGCCAACATTCCTACACAACGATCCAAGGGACTGAATAAAAAACTGGCTTTGTATATATATTTATATAAATATATAAACTGGCACTAGGTAATGCCCACGTGTGTTGAAATTGAATGAATGAAAGGGGTGGTTCAAGTCCAGGTGACACTTGAGGGTTTTATAGCTGTGTAAGACTGAACAGGAGACTAGAGTTCAGTGGTACAATTTTTTGCATTGAAATGTATTTTTCATTGTAGGCTGTAATTCTTAGGCATACCTCATTGATATTTAATACATTTAATGATAAACTTCAAATAACAAAACACAAAACACAAAAATCTGTTAAAAAAAATAAAAAAAAAATATTGAAACATGTAATGTAACTGTATAGTAGCAAATAAATATTTATATATATATATATATATATATATATATATATATATATATATATATATATATATTATAATTATATATAATATATGGATATTTCCTATTTCAATATTTCTGTATTGGACTCAATAAAGCTATTTTGTATTGATTTAAATACAAAATTATTTGAATTTCCCGCCTATCCTCCCAACCCCCCCCCCCCCCCCCCCCCCCCCAGCAACAACGCATGTGCCAACACCACTGGGAAACCCCGTAGATCTCATCTCTGCATTTCGTGACTGGAGATGGGAGGAGGAGAACGTGTCCCCAGGACCTGTCCCCAGGACCTGCGGGGACCAGCAGGACGCCGGGAAACAGCGACAGAACAAGGAAGTGTTTTTTAGTTAAAAGCGACCTCGAGTGTGGGATTACCGCTAGAGAGGTGAACTAGTAACAAGAGTGAAAATTTCAATACTTTTAAGTCCATGGATCAAATATGGATTTTAAAAAATGGTATATACGTCAGTAGTTCTCAGATTTATGTAAGTATAATTGTGACTCACAAGGCATTGAAACCAGGACAACCTAAGCCACTATTATTTCCAATGATGGCAGTTTATGTTTTTGTCCTTTTTTTGAAATGATTTCCCAGTACACGTCCAGTGATTTCCTGCATGATCATATTGAGTGCCTATTTCAGTTACCACCTGTCAATATCCTCCAACAGCCTTCTAATGGGTATATTCCATCTAAAGTGAGATGAAGAGTTTTGAAAATTGCCTACTACCCCCATTACATATTTCAAGAAGTTTTTTTTTTAATGTTCAGTTTTATTTTTTAACAATTTTTAATAATAAACCTTTGTCGTCCTTTCACTTGATTCCACGCCAAGACATCTGTTTAACTATTTTTCATTAATGTAAGCATTAGTCATCAGAGATGGAAGCAGCACCCCTCCGCCGTAATAAGCAATGTTTTCATGTCAGCTCAATATAGAAGAGACGGTTATGAGCTATTAGTTCCATTGGCGCTTTTTGCTGTTAAATGAAAGGTAAGTCAGTTTGTGTCTACAGGCTGAACCAAAATGTACGACAAACTTTAATTTTCTATTTAAATTCAAATGTATTTGCTGACTGAACTAGTTATAGTCTCTGATATCTGAAGATTTGTCTGCAAGGAAAAAAAAATAGAGCAAAACCTAATGTTGGTTCTAAAGAATTAGGCTTCATGGGATTCTTCAGTTTTACAGATGTGTTTTTAAAGCGGTAGCAAACTCCTAAACACAATACAAATGACATATATAAGGGTTTTTCAAAATGTATTTGGTTAAAAGTGTAGGCACTGACACACTGCTGATTTCACATCATCATCACATGAAAATCTTCTTCCCCATAAAGCTTCTATGAGTGCTCCAAAAAGATGGAACTTGGATGGCGCTAAATCTGGACTATATGTTGAGCGTTCCATAACTTCCCACTTCCCTGAGTGTTGTCATGCAACATACAAAAAGTGTATGAATGCTGTTTCTCTTTGGTGCAATTAATACATTTTGCGGCCATCTTCATCATAGCATGACAGCTGTTATACTAAACTGCAAGGTCAGACTAGTCACATGACACTCTCAGACACGACCAATTATTGTTCTTCCTTCCCCTAACATTTCCAATGAAAATTGGAAACTTTTGAAGACCCCTTGCATAAAATACACACTTATCATTCCTTGCAGTCCAGTGATATCTTTAATTCTTGTAATGTCTTCTAAACTAGAGCAAGTATTTAATGGAAAAGTAATGTTTGATCACATTCATCCAACAGGAATGGCTGGGGAAAACAGATTGACCTCTAAGCATCTGTTTCCTCTAATGCATTTAAATCAATTGAAAGACATCAAAACATATTACCCTGTGTCATTACCAACGTATATGGCAAGGCATTATATAGTTCATTGTATAGTGAATTAGACATCATAGCACAGGGAATCCTAAACAAGTCCTTGCCAAATTTAGTCAGAATCCAATTTCTAATTCATATCTCTATTACTGCAGTGCATGGGTTCTATCATTGATGGGTCTGGTTAAAAATTATTGGGAAGTGCACCCACATCCCAGAATGTAATATAAGTGTTCAGTAGTCGGTTCCTGTTTCCTTTTTCTGTTTGTTTTTATTTCTGCTCTCTTCTCTTTTTTTCACCCTCCTCCTCCTCTTTTCCCTTTTCTCGTGATCAATGGGTTTGATTGGAAGGTATACGTAGGATTCCTTCTTATTTTGTTTAGAAGTAGGCCTTCGGACAGTTATTTGAATCCTAAGGCAGTTACAGTTATGGGGAATTATGATATCACATATACTCCTGTCCTTGACTACTCACGCATGATAATTCTAATTTGGTATTTGATTTAAATATTGTCTACATATCGATATTATACTTGAATTGTATTTCTATCTGTCATGACTTACAGTTTGTAACTTTGAGCTCATGTAGTCTGTTTTCTTTGTGTCCTTTGTTTCTTGCATTTTCTTTTTGTTATATCTGTTTATATATTGTGTTGTTCTATATTATTATATAGTTGTTCTATGTATTATTATATATATATATTGTATATTTTTACAAAAAATCTCAATAAAAATCTACATTAAAAAATATATATATATATATTTATATATATACATATTTATATATATATATATATATATATATATATATATTTGGAAACCTGAACTTACTGTTTTCCTAATAAAAAAAAATATTGAACACCATATGCAGCTTTAGTCCAACCCCTTACCCAGCATAGTATTCAAAAGATTTGTGTAGGTTCAATGTTTTTTTCATTTGTTCTCCTGTTTCTGATTTTATATACTCAAATATAAATCAATCTGAACATAAACCAACCTACTCAGTTTCACCTGAAAATACTGGAAAATGCTTTGACTTGACTGTAAACTTGTGGCACAAAATGCAACCATGACAGCTAACTTTTAAAACAGTCAATAGAAACGTCAATAAAGTTAACACAGTTAATTACATCCATGGTGTATTATTCTTAAATATTTATTTAAAAAGGGAAACATCAAAGTCACACAGACTCAGTCTCTGTATCTTTACTTCCTCTTTTACTAGTTAAAGTATTTTGTACTTTGAAATTAGGTATGGTGAGTTACTTGTTCTAAATGATCTTTTGTTCATTATAGTTGTCCACCAGCAGATGGTGCTGTGTCCTCATGTAAAGTGTGTAACAAGCTTATGCCTCATGGCAAGAGATTGTCACAAATGTTACTTGAGGACACAGCACCAGAATTTTTACTTTACATAAAAAGGTAAATTTAAGCAAATATAGTATGTAGCCTGGGAGATAGTATGCTTTAAGGTTTTTTGGTTACCACAAAAAAGCCTTACCGTCTGTCCTTGATACTATAAAAGGGTAGAAACACTTTTATGTAAAGTAATAGCAGAGTCTCCTGGGATACTCATGTCACGCCAATCCCAGGAGGCTTCTGGTTGATCCATCTGATCAGGCATGAGAAAAATGCACAGGACCCAAACCGGGAAAGCTATGGAGGGATTAAGGGATCTGCTAAAGTAATGGTTAGTTTTTTTTTAATTTAGTTCCGTTTTAGGAGGGGGGGGGGAAACAGTTTTTACTTAAACATGTATATATATATTTTTTTCTGTAAAAAATTCAGTGAGGAGGAGTTAAATCCATTGATCCCTGCTACTGAAGTCCCATTCTGCCTTTTACATGGGTCATACAAAAGATTAGTACCTTGGACTTGCAGTTTGGTTTGGGCCTTTTTATTATACTCTGGCCAAAACAATAAATAATACATTAAGGAAGATAAGGGAGAAGAATACATGCACACTCTTCCCTCTTCTCTTGCTTAGTGTATTATAAACTGTATTTATGATCTCATTTCCTACATAACCTCCAACATTAATCTAAATATTGAGCAATAATTGGCAGAACAAAACTTAATAAGAATATAGCAGTGTGTTTCACCGATGAATTCACAACATTTATGAAATTATCATCATGAAGAATAAACATATTAATTATATTACCACATTATTCTCAGGTTATCTTGCTGTATCATTATTTGGAAGCTGGCTAGGAAGTCGGGATATCCATTACACCTTACAGCTAAACGTAACTAAGTTTATATTGTGAAATGTTCTTTTTGTATCTCCCTAATGCCAGAATTAGGAAGTGACAGGAGTACAAATGATTGCGGCAGAAGGTTTTGTGGCCCTTGTGAAATTTGTTCTAATCTGATTTACTGTTACTGGTTCGGCACGTATCGCTATGCAAATAACTTTTGCTATGAGTCTTCTCAACTCTGGAGATGGAATAACAACTTATTAACAAAACAGTAACCTAATATTGGTTTTGTTAATATTTCTAAAGCTTAGAAGGAGGTTGATAATAGACAAATTTGCTGATCTTCAGAATAAAGTGTTGTGCGGAGAGTTCCTGATTGAACTATTTTGCTCCTTCGTTTTTTGTCCACATGCTAAAATCCATATGTGATCTCAAAGAGCAGATCATGGAGACGTTAAAAACTATAGTTTTGCTTGCAACATTTGCACTCAAGGGGGGGGGGGTTTATATCAGGAAGAGACAGGTGATGTCCCTTCTGCAAAAAAGATATTTACCTGCCTGTTCACTATCTTCATTTTAAAAAAAAAGCGCAGAGCCATACATGAACAGCTTAGTGTATGATGCCAGGAAATGTCAAGTATGTTAGAATCCTCCAGGCTGCTGGGATTTATAATTCTAGCCTAGCTTATAAATTTACCTTCCTGATCACAATTTTCTGCATACTCTCACCTGTCTCTGTTCCGTCATGGGCATGGTCATCTTCTTCTGCTCTTCTAGGGGTCCTGATTACTAACCATCCTTGCAATTTTATTGCAGTAGAGACACCGCCTGTCCTTTACGCAATAAAGGACCTGTTGTTGCAATTTTTTAGTTTTGCGTTTTAGTGCTGCTTTAGCGGTACATTACCCCCTTAATGTCACCTCTGTATTCTGTTAAAACTGACTGTGCTTGGTCATCTTCCTAGGTCAGAGCAGATGGAGACAGCTCTGAACCTGGAAGTCATCAGAGTTTAGTCCATGTGGAGATAAGCAAATGGTGGTCTTAGAAGCCCATGTGCGACAGGTGTGCCCAAGTCACATGGCTACCTTCCCAAATGGGTACAAGTGACTGGTCAGACTTATAATCACCCAGATTCACTTCTACAGGAAAGCTGGCAGCTCAGTGCTA
The DNA here is from genome assembly GCF_032062135.1 of Pyxicephalus adspersus. NCBI lineage: Eukaryota > Metazoa > Chordata > Amphibia > Anura > Pyxicephalidae > Pyxicephalus > Pyxicephalus adspersus. The sequence goes on from NC_092858.1 coordinate 163,445,914, forward strand.
AAAGGTAAATGAGCTGCTGACTGTCTAGTAGTGTGGGGGACCTGAATTTGTTTCTGCTGCAGTTAGTTGGGTTCATAAATATTTGGACAGAGACAACTTTTTTCCTAATTTTGGTTCTGTATATTACCACAATTAATTGTAAATGAAACAACTCAGATGCAGTTGAACTGCAGACTTTCAGCTTTAATTCAGTGGTTTGAACAAAAAGATTGAACAAAATGTGAGGAACTAAAGACACAATCACTTCATTTCAGAGGCTCAAAAGTAATTGGACAAATTAAAAAGCTGAAAATAAAATGTTCATTTCTAATACTTGGTTGAAAACCCTTTTTGTTCAACCCACGGAATTAAAGCTGAAATTCTGCAGTTTAACTGCATCTGAGTTATTTCATTTAAAATGAATTTCGGTAATGTACAGAACCGAAACGAGAAAAAAGTTGTCTCTGTCCAAATATTTATGGACCTAACTGTAACTGTAGGTAACTTTACAGGTCTCCATCCAACCCTGTACTAGTGTTTTATTTTTCACTCCATTCTCTCCTCTTATCAGCATATTACGTATTCACACATTTGAATGTTCCCTAATCTCCCCAGTACTGCTGTATCTGGGATGGCAGCGGGCTGATACCACAGACACTGATAAGTCACATATGGCTTACAATTCTTTCAAAAGAATACATTAGGTAATAAAATGTTAAATAAAGAGCAGCGTTAATATATGTCTTGATATATGCCTAAAGTTCGGCTGTAAAGTAAACTTATCATCAGAGAAACATATGAGAAACAAATGTAGCTAGAGGACCTTTTTATAAACTTAAAGTCCACCCGTTCCCAAAACTTTACATTTTTTTCACTTTGGATTCAAACAGAAGAAATATATAAATCATGAGTAAAAAACATTTATAAATAGAGCTCTTTAGCTGCACGTTTGTTCCAGATCAGAGAATCAATGCGATATAGAATAACAGCCAGGAAACAAATGTTCAAAAGAACAGGTCAGACATTATATTCTCCAAGGGCTGAAGTCCTACTTGATATGAAAATAAAAGATTTCATGAATATTTATCTCAAGTTTCCAACAGGAAACAAGCCACAAATATACCCGTAACTCCACACAACACCCACCCCCAGTGATTTACACACACACACATATATATATAAATATATAGAAATATATTCTGTATATCATCAATATATTTAGCAGTTTGACCGAGTTCATCTTTAAATTGGTTTTATTATTATATTACAGTTATTGATTATAACAGTAATACATATTAACGGTGCTTGTAACTCATAGTGTCATGAACAATATAGTATATATTTATCTATAATGTGCTATAATAGGCTATTAAGCTCCCGGACACATATTTGTGGCTGTCCCCATTGCATTACCTTCCACTGAGATTCAATTTGTAGTTATATTATTCTGGAGTGTAAGAGCATGTTCCTGTAAATGACTGCAATGTAGGTAATCACAGCAAGGACCATTGTACATAAGCATTTATTTCTTTGTGTGCTGCTCATTGTAAACTGTGCAGGCCAAAGGATGTTGTTTAGAGTTGTGATAATATGACATATACCATGTTCTGTTCCATCGCCTTTAGGTTCGGTGGTGTTCCTAAGGAATGTGGGAAAAGAGGCTGTGAATTAGTCCATCAATGTCCTACAAACACTTTTATTTTAAGTAGGGAGGCCCTTACTGACTTATAGGGCCCATTTAAGTCGAGGAGATAATACTGTCTGTTATACTTCTTAATATAACTCAAAGTGTGGATTTTTTTAAATTTAATTTAAAGAATGAATGCTGGAATATAAAGCCACCAGTGTCATATGATTGGGCCATAATGAGAATGTTTTTCTCATGCCATTTTTTTTTAGCTGTCCAGTTATTCTTATAGAACTCTACTAGTTTAAACTAATTATTCCATCATTTATTTATGACTGGTTTGCTTTAACGATGCCAATCATATTGTTTGTTATACAAATGAACGCTAAAGGGATCATTAATGTCTCTTTAAAATAAATTTATGAATTAAAGAGTAAACCAAAAGTTTTGTATTAAGGCAAAAAGTTAGAATTCCCCTCTATTTGTCACAGGGACAGAAAGTAAGAGGAAACACAACATTTTGGGATGCCCCTAGAACAAGAATTGAGGCAAAATCTTTGGAAGCAGATAATTGTCAGGGAATGGATTTTCCTAACACTTAATGTTGATGGAGCAAGATATGGAAGATGGGGTCACAATGGGAAAACCTTAATGGGGTTGTAAATTCCTACTCCATGAAAAATTTAGGAAAAAAAGGTTTGAGTTTTTTAATCTGAACTCTAAACCTACCTTCAGTTGTATGGGCTCATATCTTGTTCTGAAATAACTTACTCTGATTTCTTTGCACACTATGAGCTTCTCACTGTGTGTATTTAAAGCCTCAGTAATTCAGATAGTCTTGTGAATCTGGCTAGAGGACACCCAACATCATCCAACCATTTCCTCCCCAGCCTGTCTCTGTCTCTTTTATTTATTGGATTGTAGTTCTAGTTTATTGGATTGTAATCATGTATTTCAATCATGTTTTTAGACATTTATATGTATATATTTAAATTATATATAATTAAATATTTAAAATGTATATATATTTAAATGTATATATTCTTCATTCATCTATAAATGTTCAGCACCCTGCCTATGAGCTGTCTTCATTGCAGAATGAAGATTTTATTTGCAGATTCCAGAATAATATATGAAATGAAAACATGAAGGTTTTATTGCTAGGGAAGGCAAACTATTAGCAGAATGAATATGTTAATATTAGAGAAGCAAGTAAATAAAACTGGTGAAATCCATGTTAAAAATGAATCTCAGGAAAATACTAGAGGTATACCTGAAATTGCATCTGTTCCAAAAACTAATGTCCATTAGCAGCCCCCGAACTACAATTGCACACCCTTAATTCCCCAGTTATTAAAGGAATATACTGAATATTAAACAAAATGTATGATTACTGAGGACAGACCAGATACCATTCTCAATATTCTTTTTGCCTTTATTTAAAAAAAAATTCTCTCTTCCTGCTTTTATCTGGTCCGTATGTTCAGCATTGTCTGTCTGCTCCAAACCATCATCAAATTTTGATACAGAACTTCCCCCGCTCCTCATACTGATCTCACTCTCACAGCAAAACTTGAGGCAAGGCATCGGAATTTCAAACTCCTGCTGCAATGTGTTGCCTACAATCACGCTGGGAACTCGATTCCAATTCTGGCATCATATTAAACTTTTAACAAGAGATGCGGCGGGATCTGGGGATGGTGTGACAGGTATGCTGAGATGTACAATAAGAAAAGACCTGCTCAGTGTTATCTCTAGAGATGGAGAGGATGCTTGCTGTGGATTTGGATTTTACCATTACAAGTTCACTCATCAAATATTTAAAAAGTAAAAAGGGGTAAAATGTACAGCAAATTACAGCCTGGAATGTATGTGTGTATATATATATATATATATATATATAAAATATATATATATGAGAGGGATAGTACTAGTCAGACAACAATTCAACTATGTTTAAATAAAAAAAATGCATTCAGTCAATGTAAACCCAACAGTGTTTACTATTGTCAACAATATCCTGTGACCTCTTTATGTCTGTCTCATGTCTGCATGTCATTTCTCATGGTGGGTTTCCATATGGTGACAACAGTGGGACAACTTTATTCATAATCCAGAAAACTTCTTGCAAGGACATAAGTGTAATTCAATGTACAATTCAATTTCTTTTCTAAATCTCCATTCTATTTTATAAATCAAATTTCCTTTGCGGGTCAATGTTTGACTTAGAACCAACATACTTTTTTTTGTGTATTCGAGGCAGCAACAAGAGTGTTCCAACAGCTGTGGTCCAGGATCACCAGGTTTCAGTTAACTTGGGTTGGGGAGTACTAGTACAGATATAGATAATAATGCAAGTTGCTGTGCTGTTTATTAGCATTATAAGGTCCAATATTCAATTTTAACACTAATTTAGCCTATGTTTGCTAAAAGTATTTGTGCTTCCAGCCTGAGAGTTTTGACCATTAGGTTAAGTTCAGACAGGTGGTTGGATCACTAATTCCCTGGTGGCTACCACAAGGGATCTATCCCAACTGCTTTCCCAGTTCTTAATGAACTAGTTTTTGAACATTTGACAGATTGTGGTAGCTGCTGTCACTCGACTGCTCACTACCCTTTTCCATAGCTCCAGGGGTTGGGAGATAAGCTCTGTTCCAGAGGAAATGCAGGAGCCAAGGCCAAATTTCTTCAGTATAGGACAATGCCTTGGCTGGCAGGTGGCATGTTACGTTGCTGCCCCAGCATAGCTTGTGCATATTGGTATATAGGGCTACTGTGCAGTTTCTCTTCCTGCTGTCTGGATTGGTACAGAAAGAACAAAATTGATAGGGAACCAATTAACCTAACTGGATGATTTTGGGATGTGGGAAGAAACCAGAGTTCCTGGAGGAAACATACACAAACATGGAGAGAACCTGCAAACTCTATACAGATAGTGTCCTGGCTGAGATTCAAACCCTGGGACCTAGCGCTGCAAAGACAGGAGCACTTACCTCTGAGCCACTATGCTGCCCATGCTGCCTGTACCTGTGCTATTCTTTGAAAACCAACTCTACCTAAGTATTATTTCACAGTTTCCCTTTTTATTGTATGCTGTTGCTATAGTCCTGCTATTGTTCTTGTATTGTTCTCAGATTAGTCTATATTTTTCTATAATTTGTTTATGCTCTGTTTTTGTATGTGTTTACCTATTAAACTCTATAGAAAGTGTAAGAATCTCTGAATCTCTGAATGCTCTAAGTAGAAATAGTGTACCTTGCTAACCCTAAACGCTTCTATAAACATTGTGATTTCTGAGACGTCCCTGTCTGGAGTGGCAGCGGGTGACACTAAAGAAGCAGAAGCATAACTGCGGTTGTTAGGGGAACGGTGTGCTTCTGTCTAAGCACCTGGTGGCAGTCTACCTGTGATGGTGTGTTGGGCAAGGGCTAACAGTTGTGGTTAACCTTGCCTTGTGACGGCCCCTCTGGTGTGTTGCCTATTGCTGAGCGTGCTGGAAAGTCTATGCGCAGGGTGCGGGCTGAGAGGCCGTTCGTCACATAGCAGTGAAAGTTTTCTTTGGTGGTCATCAAAATATCACAAAATTGACGTTTGTCAATTAGTTGATGTATGAACACTCTATTTACTGACACAGAGACCTTATACCGTATTTTTCGGCGTATAAGACGCACTTTTTCTTCCCCAAAACTGGGGGGGAAAAGTGGGTGCGTCTTATACATCGAACACAGTTTTTAAAAATAATTAAAATATCATACTCACCCGATACCGCGATACCGCAATGCTGCGTGCTTCTTCTCTCCTCTCCTCCTGGCTGCAGCGCGTGTCTCCTCCTCCTCCGAGCGAGGAGAAGCCGGCACACGTGCCCCTGCGATCCCGGAAGCACGCTGATCCCTGCCCTAACGGAGTTCCCCCGGCTGAGAACGTACGGTACC
>NC_092858.1:163451692-163529519 GCF_032062135.1 Pyxicephalus adspersus
ATGAATTGGCACAGAGTGATCAGAAGGGGATGAATTGGCACAGAGTGATCAGAAGGGGATGAATTGGCACAGAGTGATCAGAAGGGGATGAATTGTTAAATTTATACGGTTGATATAAAATATTTTACTACAGTATTTGGTTCAGAATCTTTCTTTTCTAGATTTTCCTCCTTTAAAATTGGGTGCGTCTTATATGCCGATATACGCCGAAAAATACGTTAATACCATTGGAAAGATTTTTCAGCACCCCCAGTAAACTTATTATAACTGCTATATACAGCTATTAAGCTTGGTGTTGCACATAAACCTAACTCCTGCCAGTTGGTTTGTAGTTTTTGAGCTTCCTAACTTTCCAGTTGTCCTTACTTGAGAGATTGCCCCCAGTGACATTAGGAGAACGATGAGGTACACATACTGAAAAAGGAAAAAGCCTATAGCAATTAAAAACTGCAACCCACAAAATATGGTAACAGAGTCTAATTTTAAAGACATTTAAAAAACAATGCAAACACATATAAAATGCAGGCTAAGAGAGAGCATTCGTCACATTTACTATCACAGTGCCAAAACTACATTAGGAATAACTGTATTTTTTCCTATACTCATCAATGGGAACAGTATGGGGAAGGGTGGGTTGGACACCAGTCAAGGTCATCTTTTGGCATGACTACATTTGTTGCTGAAGATGTTTTTTTTAGGCAGTATAAATAAAGGGATTACTACACTGGGAGCTGAATACTTTGTAGCTTTCATGGGAAAACATATTATAACCATTAGAATATTTGACCCAAACAAATCCCTTGGTCATAAAGGGGCAAATATTTAATCCCCACTCATTCCATGTAATCTGGAAAGTCTCATGTTCCCCAAGATGGTTACATAGAATTCATGGTGTTCATATCTTGTAGTGAGCTGAGAAAACAGATCTGAAACAATTAGTATACCAGTGTAAACTAATACAAGTAATGTAAACTAATATATGTATATAAACTGACCTGTATGAATGCACAACTGAACATTGATACAATATTTTTTTTTTTGTATTGGTCCACCCAGTATGCCTTAGTAAAGAATAAACTCCTTGAATTATTGAAATGTGTTAACAGTGATGACATCTCAATATTTATAATTTAGTTGTGCTGTATGTTCAAGTTTTCATAAACTTCAACTCTCTGTGCTGACTAATTCGTTCACACATGCCAGAAGAATATAAATACATTTCTTATGAAGAATTCTCACAAGCACGTGGACTTTTAATTTACATTCTATTCTGTGTTGCTGTTGAGGAAAAAATTCCAAGAATGTATTTGGTGGATGAGCGGATCCCAGCCCTGTGACAAAGGACGTCTACTTTAATTGTTCTGCCAATTACAAGGCAGCCAAAACAGATGACATCATCGTCCTGGCTGATAATTGCTTTGAAATGAAACCTAACCTTTGTTCTTCCTCTGTTCCCCATGTGCTGCACAATTTATTTCAAATGCAAATATATTTGTAAAATGTAGGATTTTTTTATTTTATTTCCTATATGGTTCTTTTCTTTTAAAGTTCTTCTGTGCTGTTTATCTGGAAGTTATTAACTGAAAAAATATGTTACAAGATCCAAGGCAGTGTTCTCCCCAGAATTTTTTAGCTGGGTGGGGAGAAGCCGGGTGTTCAAAAAGTGAGCTGGCCAGGTGTAAAAAATGTAATGCGCCCAGATCTTTGTGTCATAGGGGTCCTTTAAACTTTATAATTATCAGTTTTCTACCATCCATTTAGCTGTTCCAGCTTTCTAATGCCTCCCCCAAAGCATTTCCCATTTTTCCATATATATTTTGTATTCTGTCTCAACTGTGCAGTGTCTGTGTATTGTGACCCCACTTCCTAGTGTTCTATGTTCTGTAGAGCGTAATCACTTCTACAGGTGCAATAGTGAAATCAATTCATTGTTCACTCTCGGGCGCTTACTGCTAGGTCCCCAAGATAGATAACAGGTGGTAGCTGCCAAGATTTTTCAGGCATTTTTAAGGGACTGCAAAAACCTAGCAAAGCATTGTATTTTCTTACCAAAAAAAAACTTCCATAGCAGTGACAATCTGTTCCAAATGAAGTCCAAGGAGATGGCTTGGATTGCAAACCATCCTTATGGAGCATATAAAAAGTGTGCCGTAAAACTGATGCACCCAACCTCCTGAAAATAAGATGAAAATGAAATGATTTGTCCCAATGGTCTCTATTTTTTTGAAAAAAATAATCTCATATATTATTCACTCTGGTGCACCTGGACTCAGGTCAGCAGATAGGTCATGATTTGAACTTCAGACTGCTGCACACAATCTTTTCCAGCATGTCATGCTTCATGAAGTTAAGGTCTGGGCTCTGTGGTGGCCAATCCAAGTGTGATAAGGATGTCTAGTTTCCTGACCCATATTTTCACAATGTGGGAAATAAATCTTGGCATTGTCAAATATCTGTGCCACCAGGGAAAAAAATATATATTGATAGAAAAATCTGGTTGTTCAGTATATTCAAATATTCTGATGACTTCAGTTTTTGGGCACATAACATTGCTGAACCCAGACCTGACCGACTAAAGCAGCCTCAGGTCATAACACGGCCCCTACAGACATTGGGTTTCTATTAAACAAAAAGGTGTCAAAATGAAGAATATGAGTGATATACCAAATAAATTGTAGCAGCACCTTTAATGTAGTTACACTTATAAAGTAATCATGCCCCTTCAAGTCTTCTGAATACTAGCTTATATCTGGAAACTTCTTATGGATGAATAGAGAGTGCAAAGAATATGCAGCATCCAAATATGCTGAGAGGTGGCAGAGAAGAACAAGACTTGTGGGCTGCTGGGAGTAGGGAGGTGGCATTGGGGTGTTATGGGCATAATGCCACCAATGTAGTTTTACTTTAAGGAAAGTACAGGCTCCCTCTTTATGAATACCTCCAGTCACCTAGCAGGATTCATTGAGAAACCCACATTTAATTTTGCAAAGTGTTATGAGTTGTGAACCCCTACCCCTTGATATACCTGACCTAATAAAGAATTTGTATGCCATCAGATTGACAATATTCTTGTTCTAATAAAGTACCATTGCATAGTAAATGCATTGAGGGTCCTTTGACCTACTTTACTAACTAAGAGCATACTGGACCAGCAAACATTGGATTATCTGATTAATCCAAAGTAAGCAATGTGCTAATCTCCAAAAAAGTAAAAAAAGAACATATACAAACCCCCCATACAACAGCACCAAATGACTATATTAAACTTTCACTGCCCAACACCAAAACTGAATTTCACAATACTTTTAATTATTGAGCAACTTATATTTAAACATCACAGGGAGCTTCTTTTAAAACAAAGAATGAGATCAGTCCTTTTTTTATGTCCAGCTGTGTCTTAAATTGGTTTTCTCTTATTAAAAATCAAGGTCTTCAAAATGTGTAGCGACCCTGGTGGTATTGATCTAAATTAGCATTCATCTTGGTCTTTGTATGGGATGTGGAGCTGTAAAATATAATGGCAGATAATTGCAATGTGAAATTCAGGTGAGTGTGTGGTCAGAGAGAGTCAGCTGCAGAAGCGGGACCGCTAACAAGAACAAGAGAACTAACGAGTATATTGACAATTAGAAGGTTGTAATTAAATCATATGACTAATCAGGATTTGTTGCTCTGGAAACATTATGAACAAACACAGGTGTTATCAAATAAGTCTGATCACAATAATTTTAATATTGGAACAAAGCATATAGCATGTTGATTTCCAGCAATGCCTATTTAAATTACAACACTCTGTAATGCATAGGTTAGGAAGCCATATAAAACCATATGGAGACTTTTATAAACTCAATCATCCACCAGCAGTCCTAATCTGCCTATTACCAAAACCTAAAAAGAAGAATTTGTTGATAGTGTGTAAAAAAACATTTTCTAGAGAATAAAACTGTTTATTCTTCCCAGTTGCAAACATGCTTTTAAAATAGAAAGGCTGATGTGGGGAATGTTAATAAACCATATAATGCCAGGAAGATATTATAGTTAGTTTATTAAGATGCTCAAGATTGAATTGTTTTTTATTGTAAAACTCTAGCTGGCAGGATTGTGGTTGGTGAATATGTCACCTAGGTTTCTGACTTACATATGGTGAGGGGCTTCAGTTTGGTAAAACAAATTATTTTTAGAGCCTGAAGGATTTATAGAGTTTTTTGTGATAATTCCCCCACCTCCCAGATTGTAAGCTCTTCTGGGCAGGGTCCTCTCCTCCTTCTGTGTCACTGTCTGTATCTGTCTGTTATTTGCAACCCCTATTTATTGTACAGCGCTGTGTAATATGTTGGCACTTTTACAATATTGTTTAATATTAATATTTTTATTAATATTAATAATAATAGGGCTTTGACCTCTATGGTGTGTTCTATGTGCCTGTGTCATGCACACCTCTGCATAATGGATTTTATTACAAATATCTGCAGAGGAGTCCTCATACAAAGTTTTTTGTGCAATTTTACTTTTATGCACTTCGCTTTAAAAGAGCCGAATCCCCGGGAGTCCTGAAATGAAAGGCCAGTGACCACTCTTTCTGTTTACTGGCAGGTCCAAACATTTGGGTCCTTTGAGCCCCCGGTTCTTCAGACATTTTTGATAGCCAGCCAGAAATAAATAAATGCAGTCTATAATTCAGCTCTACCTTTTATTTTGCCCTTTACTTTGTACTGTTAGTTGAGAGAGATCTTTTCATGTTTTTTCCTCAGGGAACCAGACTGGCCTTGTTGTGAAGCTGGTGAGGGAATTAACATTTTAATATCTCCTAACCGATTATTAGTGCAGGTCTTTTGAAAAGAGAGATACATCCAACAGTGCTGAATTAAAGTTTTCTGAGAGATACCAAATGTAGCATTCCATTAGTGAAGGGGAAAAAAGGTTGTTTTATATTCACTCCATGTTTTAATGATGAACATAAAAAATATCATTTTTTCAATTATTAAATTTTATACTGGTTCAAAAGTTAAAAAGGGATTTAAAGGATAATCAACCCTCATCTAATGTTTCTGGCTTCACATTGTCCGCCCCCCCCCCCCCCTACCGCTATGATTCCTTTTCTACCTCCTAAAAATTGCAATGTTTGGTTTCAGTGCCAACACATTTTTGGCACTTATTGTTTTTATTTTATGTGCGGTTCTCTAATAAAAGAAGTGGAGAGGATGGAATAATGGTTGTTGAAGGGGTCTAGGTAGCAGCAGACCCCCCTTTTATTCTCTATTCAGGTACAGTGGCAATGACCCTAAAATGGCCCTGATAGTTTACATTACCCCTTAGGAGACCCTGTCATGAAATTGCAGGTAAAAGCACAAGTATTTTAAGTGTTTATTCACATTTCTTTTCATTGTGATTTTCATCATCAATCACATAGCAGCACTTCAATGCATTTAGGCTTGTCATGACCACTTACTGAATTTAAAAACCCAAGCCAAATTAATCAGAATAATTAAACAGTATTTATATAGCGCCAACATATTACGCAGCGCTTTACAAAGTCCATAGTCAAGTCATATAGCTGTCCCCCAAAGGAGCTCACAATCTAATGTCCCTACCATATTCATATGTCATTAATACAGTCCAAGGACAATTTTTGGGGAAAGGCAATTAACTTCTCTGCATGTTTTTGGAATGAGAAAGAAAGGTTGCTGGCGCCAGGTGGGCTGGTTTGACTATTTCAGAAACTGATAGACAACCATCTCTAGAATTTGAAGAGAATGGTTGGAAAAGAGAAAATAGCTTTCAGGGTGAAAATGCCTTGTTGATGACAGAGGTCGGAGGAAAATGGCCAGACTGATTTGAGCGGGTAGAAAGGCAACAATAACTTAATAATTACTTGTTACAACCAATGTCTGCTATAAGGACAACTCATCCGGCCCTGAAGATGACTGCAGCAGCAAGGGACTACATTGGGCGCCATTCCTTTTTGCTAAGAACTATGAGACGCATAGGGCTACAATTTTCATGGGCTTACCAAAATTTGCTTAGTCCGATGACGATTTTGGCTGCTTTCATGTTGTTGACACCAAATTCTGACTCTACTTTTCAAATGCATTTGAAAAGTAAGGTCAGAACTTGATGTCAACAACATGAAAGCATCCTGCCTTCTATCAGCATGTCAGACTGGTGGTGGTGCAGTAATGTTAAGTTGGTTATTGTTTTGAGACCCTATTATTATTTAAGCATTGTTTAAATACAACAGCCTTCCTTGTTATTGTTGCTGACCATGTATGTTACTTCATGACTGCAATGTACCAATCTTCCGATGGTTACTTCCAGCAGTATAACCCACCAGGTCACAAAACTCAAATCATCTTAAACTGGTTTCTTGAACATATCAATAGGTTCACTCTACGCAAATGGCCTCCATGGTCACTAGATTTCAATGGAATGGTGCACCTTTGGGATGTAGTGGAATGGGGGATTTGCTTTCTTTACGGGCAGCCAACAAATCTACAGCAACTGTATGATTTCCAGCACCTTGTTGAATCTATGCCAAAAATAGTTATGGCTGTTCTGATGACAAAAGGGTATCCAAACCTGGAAATAGCAGGGTGTACCCAATAAAGTATCTGGGGAATTTATCTATACTCTCACTCTCTATACAAATGCCTAAATTATGCACTGGTTATAGTACTATTAGAGACGTACAAGAAAGCTATGACTAAACAGAAGACTGAAAATGTAATTCTTTATTTATTTCTACCCATTTTTAAAAACAATATTACAGCATATTAAACCAAAAATGTGTTCTGAAATTTTTTTTTTCCGGTTCTGCAGAAGTTATATCCATATTCAGTTAATTCCTTATTTAAATATCTGCATATGCCAGTCTCTTTATATCAGCATATAACTCAAGTAATGTTTTACCTATTTCATTTACATGGTTGATTGAGCAAAGCAAGTTAGAACGCTAATATGTCATTTTTCTGTGCATGTCTCAACTTTGTACCCTCTTCACACAAACCATTGGAAGCTTTGAAAAGTAAGATTTTGTATATGTGCATATCCCGCAGACACGATCATGCCGTATACGTTACTTCTCTAATCATCCAGGGAAAATCTGCATTGCTAGATCAGAACACAATGCTCCAATTCTGTAATTAGCAATCATCTACTTTGCAGTAGTTGTTGATTAGTTACATATTGTACAAACCGTGCACAGCCTTTAGAGGATGGATTAAATTTAGCTTCACTTTAATCAGAGCAGCTGGGATTTTTAGAACTACAGGCAAAATACAACATTTAGTGATGTATACAATACTAATAGTCCCATGCCTAGATCTGCATTTTGTGCTTGGATGTAGCATCGAAAAACAAGCTGGTGATTACTGATTAACTTTTTTTTGTATAATACATGTATTCCTGCAAAAAGGAGTACAAATTCCTTGGATAGCAACAAACTTCAAAATACGAGATTCTTCCTTTTATATAAAAGCATTGTCAGAACAGGTTGAAAAGCCATTGTTTTGGAGCTGCAGAGTCCCTTCCTAAGGGCATCATAATAACTATGGAGCCTGTGCAGCCCTGAAACAATGGCTTTTCAACATATTGTGACAGTGATTTTATAATGATGCAAGAATTCTGTATTTTGGAGGTCTGGTGACTTTGTGTTCTGTTTGTATGAGTTTTGATTGTAATTTCGAGCATTATCTCTCTATTACAAGGTCTGTTTGCTAAAAGGAGTGTATTCATATCTTTAAGCTTGTTCACTAGCATCAGTTGATGGAGCCGGATCAATGACTGATTTCAATTTGCCCAAAAATACTTTTTGTCAGAGGAAGAACTGATGTGTGGCCCTATGTTGTTTCTAAAGTAAAGTAGAAGGAAAGGAAATTAAAGTCTTGCCGGCACCTGTGGTGTAGTTTGCTGCAGGACCTTAGGCCAGTGTTGGCACATCCATATGTTTCTGAGCTCTCAGATATGAAATATATCAGTGGAACATTTTTTTTGTTTTAGAACACTCCAGTCCAGTGTACTGGGATGCAGAAATGCTTACCTGGTAAGGTAAGAGAAACTGGTAGGGTGAGACTTTAGATTGCCAAAATCTCCCCTTCCTACATTAGCTTTCCCAGCTACAGGTGATCAAGTACAAGAGATTTTAGATGTACTTGGATTGACCATCAATGATAAATGTTGTTTCTTCTGGCCAACATTAAGAAGAGATATATATATATTGAACCATATAATATAAATTTAGATATTCCATTCAAACAATGTATTGAACTAATCCCTAATATAACATAGTGCAGCTTCATTTTTAAGCTAAAATATGATATCATTGTAACGCTGCAATAAGTAAGAAAAAAATGTATCTTTCCTCTATTACCTACTAACCCCCTCCCATATAATAGAGATGACCAAATGCTAACATTAACAAAGTCCAACCTAAGTGGCAACCATTATTGCCTGGTTTTATTCATATTAGTACTATTTATAGATTAATAAATATTTTTAATGTTGCATAGGATTGGTGCATGGAATTTGGCTATTACCATAATAAGTGATATAAATATACTAATAATAATTCAATTCAATACAGTTGAGTAACATCATATAATTTGTCAATAGTGATTATGAAATAAAAGAAAAATATATTGAACTGGTTCTCCCAATTCACTAGCACAAAGTGTTTCTAGATCTCTGACTAGTACACTTCCAACAAACCGAGTGGCCACAGCCCTGCTGCCTGAGTACGTCATCTCCTTCCATCATCAGTGACATTTGAATACCTACATTTCTATCAGAATAGTAATTTACTAGATTGTTCAATCAAGCAAAGGGAACTAGAAACTCCAAGTAAACACAACCTAAAATTGTAATTATATTTTATTTTTTCCTGTTTTGCATTACACAATACAATTCTATTTGTGAATTATCGTTATTATATTAGCTAATGAAATAAGTTACAGAGAATGATAATGTGGCTCAGGTTTTATCAACTAATTACATAAGAGTTATTGCAAGTCTAGTTTCATCATAACAAACATAATCTCTAATTAGCTTCTATGGTTATAGATTGTTATTACATACAGTACAACCAAACTTTCAAGAATTATTAGCCTTGTAAAGAACTGTAAGTATAACACATTTTTTTGTTACATAAATATAGTTTTCCCCTTTCCTTTGTCCTAATTTTTCTCCCTACTAACGGGCAGCACAGTGGCTCAGTGGTTAGCACTCTGGCCTTTGCAGTGTTAGGTCCCAGGTTTGAATCTCGGCCAGCACACTATCTGCATGGAGTTTGCAGGTTCTCCCCGTGTTTGTGTGGGTTTCCTCCGGCTACTCCGGTTTCCTCCCACGTCCCAAAAAAAATGCAGTACGGGTAATTGGCTTCCCCTCAGAATTGACCCTAGACTACTTTATTGACATATGACTATGGCAGGGACAACTAGATTGTGAGCTCCTTTAAGGGACAGTTAGTGACATGACTATTGACTTTGTACAGCACTGTGTAATATGATGGTGCTATATAAATACTGTATAATAATAATCTCCCTACTATGTACACACCATGTAGATGGTTAAGAGCAGCCATGGGCAAACTATGGCCCGTGACCATATACAGCCCAATAGGGGTGGTCTGTGGCCCTGGCTGGTGCCACCCTGAACAAGATCAGGAGAAGGACCCCACTGGGGGGAGTGCACCAGCAGGAGCCGCAGAACACGTCCCCGTATCTGAGCCTGCAATGGGAGAGTGGGCGGGCTATGTCAGTGCACATCCCCCCCACTCACCCATCACAGGCTCACAGGATTTGCGATGGGGAAAGTGGGCGGGGCATGTAATCATGATGTCATGTTGACTCCACCCACTCTTCCATCGGCCTGGCCCCTCTGTCAAATTCTATTTCAGACTGTGGCCCCTGACTAAAAATGTTTGCCCACCCCTGGTTTACATGAACTTTCTCTGGTTGTGTGAGCCCTTCAGGAGTTACTTGATGTCAAAAATGTTCTATGGGGACTGTGGCAGGTCAAAAAAAAGAATGTTTTGGGGTGCTGAATCTTTTTGGGGTATATTTAGATATATTCAGCAAACATTCTTCTGTGGACAATCATCCAGTTACATGTATTTTTTATAGCAGTGAATAATTCTCCCCCAAAGAATGTTTGCTGAATACCAAATTCACTTCCTTATAAATAGACCCCTTAATGTTTCTCAACCAGGGTTCCTCCAGAGGTTAGTAGGGGTTCCTTGAGAAATTTGTGAGTCTCGGGTTAGTTTAACTGATATCAGTGATCTCTTTAGCTATCTGTAAGGGTAGCAGCCTTCCCACTAATCACCACACTAATATACTGTGAGCTGTGGATAATAATTATAGCGAGGGTTCCCTAAAGACCTGAAAGGTATTTCAAGGGTACTCACATGCTATAACAAATCTTCTTAGTAAAGTCTTAAGTTGTATAAAGAAAATGATTCTCCTCAATAAACTTTTCCAGAAGTGGTGACCAAAAGTTTACTTTGTTCTCATTAATGACTGGACATTACAAGAAGGAAAGCAACAAAAGCAGACAGTTTAATGCCCAGAATCAATTTTATTTGTATTCTTATGTCATACAAATAAAATGTATTTGGAAAAACCAAAAGGTCTACCTTTGGCAGAGCAAGTGCTATTTAACAGAGAGAACTGAACAGATAAAATTCGGATCCTGAGAGGTAATACCTTATTTGATTGCCCCAGATGCTGGTTAGGGTGAGACTAGAGAACCCAGAGTAACATAGGAGAACCTTGGTGATTCAACAAATCTGAAATTTAGTTTATTAAAAGTTTTTGTAATAAATCACTGTTTTTACAGCAGATGCACACACAGCTGTTATGGTAGGACTGCAATGTTATACTTTTAGTAATTCCTATTATAAATTGCTCTGAAGAAGAAATTCACCCCAAATTTGCTTGATTATCTAAGTTCACCTATCTAGTTTTACAGAACTTTAAAAAATTAGGAAAGCCAAACACAGGAACATTGTAGAACCTCATAAATGTTTTTTATACTACAGATAAAAAATATGTATGATGCAGTCTGTAACAACATATACATAACAGCGTTTCTTTAGTTGACAACCCCCTGCCCCACCGTTTATAGCATATTTTCATTACCTGTTGATTCTGCCAGTAAATTTGTCACATTTCCACTTCATACTACAGGCCAAGCTGTCCTTTAAAAGAGGCAGTCATCCCATTCCCATCCCATGCTGTCTGTACACCAGCAGAAGGCATAGACCGTTGCAGATTGGATAACAGTATAGCTGCCTGTAGATCACACAGGTGAGTGACAACCATTCTGCAATATTGGGAGCTGTGATCACTATTGAATAAGGGTTTCAAACGAGCAGAAAGAAAACGAGCAGGACCAACAGATACTTAATGCTATTTGACTCAAATGTACAAATAAAAAAAAAGTATATTTCCTAGGTAAAATGTAAGCAAATTTTACAAATAAAGTATTTGGGTTTTTATACTCATTAAAGTGTTTGAATTTAGACAATATCCGAGTTTTTATTAATAATGAAAGTCCTCTTTTGTTGGTCCTCAGAAGGCATTTTGGTATCACAGCACTCTTTTACCCTTTAGATCTCAAGAAGCCATGAAACTTTAGATTTTTTTAATTTTGAAAAAAAACATTTACCTCCGATAATCCTAAAAACTTGCACGAAATAATCTTCAGGAAATCCAAATTGTACAAAGCATTGACCAATTAAAGCAATTAAATCTATACAGAAGCCTGTAGCAATGTCCAACTTTTACTACTACACGTAACAAAGGTCATAAAAACTGTAAGAAATAAAAGTTCTCAATAAATTACTTTTTACAGCGGTAATCACTTTGATGTCCTACCCCACTTTATCAAGTTCTTGCCATCTATATATATTCACTCCGGCTATTGCAGTTTCGACGTTCCTCTGGTTGACCTTGTCTGCACTCCATCTCACGAGGTGGTACGTAGTCGCAGCTGTTTTTCCTGTACATACAGTCATGATGCCAGCACATGATTATTCCCCCAATAAGAATAAAGACAATGGTAGGCCAAGCCAAGAAAAGAGCCTCACCCATCTCTATCCTCACTGCACCCTTGCATACAGCAGCATCATAGGATTTTTGGAGAATATTGCTTGTTGTCCAGGCCACTGGAATTAGGATTAAAGCAGCACTTAAGATATATAAGATTCCTGCTGTCAGACGCATACAGTGCATTGTTCTCCAGCCCTCCTCATGGCATCTGGTAAAAAGAATTCCAATCAGAGAGAAGATAAAGGCGATCACGGTCATCACAAGGGCAAAACTCATAAAAACCTTTCCAGCTTTTAGATCTGGTGTCAGTGACACCATAGATTCATAGCCAGTGCACTGCGAAGTAAACCGAGCATTGCTGACACAGGTTGTCCACAAGCCATCCCACCGGCTGATCCAATGTCCATCAATGCGACCATTGGAAAGTCCATTGTTCTCTGCCAAAACAGAGATCCTCCACTGAGGCATAATGGTAATGATCCAGGTAAGAATCATCCCAATGCTTCCACAAATGATCCCAAGGATTTGAACCAAGAACCAAGTCATGACTTCAAAGAATAGGGACCCAAGATACAAAGATGTCAATCTGTCCTCAGCTCAAGTACCAATGTTAGAAAAACATCCTAAGGCAGACCAATTTATGAATCCAGTCACGTGCAAAAGACAATAGACTGAATGATCAACGTATGACATAATATCTACACAGGACTGGTAATTACTGCATTCATTGGAAGGTAATGTGCTTTGCAACAGCTAGAAAAAAAATACTCATTGCTCTGTTGTTGCCCTCTAGGCATTAGTAAATGTTGATTTTGTGGATATAATGAGCTTTTAATACAAGTTAAAAAAATTGATTCTCTTTATACAATCTATATTGCTAAAGTAATATTTCATCATCACACCTAAAAGCCTCGAGCTACACAAAGGCAAAAAAAGTTCACTAGTCTAACCAAGTCTAACTTCAACTTTATTTAACTCATTTTTATCTGTACAAATGTGTGTGTAGATGAAGCATATTCAGGAGATTTATTGTTTACATGAAATATGTCTAGTAAGGTTCTCCTTCTAAAAGATACTACTTGCCTGGGAGTCTTCGTATTTCAGTCTTTGATTGTAATTATAATTGGTCATTTTCAACAACTGATTCATTCATATATCAGAATTCATAATACAAAACTGCTTTAAATTATTTCTATTGAAGAAGAGGACATTGATATCCATGAAATGGATCAAGTTGAAATTGAGACGGTTCTGTAATTAGCAATTGGTTTTCAATTGTATTGTACCTTTTAAAGATACTTTAATAAAGTCCTCTCTTTTTTTTGGTTATCAACTGGTATACTAGCATTGTGAAATTCATTTGTTGCATGGCTTATGATAGTGAACCTGCAAAAAAAAATGTCTATTGGTTAGGAAGCGCTTATCAGGCTGGTGATTCCATGCTGTGCGCCACCGCAGTATCCGACACTGCCTATTTTGTCCAGCGGTGTAACTTGCAGTAGCTGCAGGGAGAAATAAAAAGGAAATAGCAGCATCCCCTGTATCCCTCTAGCTGTATAGCCTGAGATGTACTATCCCTGCATCCCCTGAACACTCTGAGCCTGTGAACAGCTGAAGGGGATTTTAGGAGCAAATTAGTTCTTGGCTCAATCCTGCGCTGCCATTGGATGCTAGGGTCTTATAGGGTCTGCTAGGGTCTTATAGCCTCTCTACTCCCATTCACCAGTGGTTGTTGCAACATTAGGCTAGACTGACTTGCTGCCGGTTTATGTATTTGCTTGATTTACTGTTGCCTGTTCCTAACTTAACGATTGTTTGCTACTTGGACTGTGACCCCCTTGTGTACCTCATCTGGTGGATGGATTACCTGTAAATTACCTTTTATTTTGTATTCTGGATTTGACTTTGCTGGAATCTTGGTACTGCTTTTTCTGTGCGCTTCTGGTCCTACCAGCCCTTCCCAAGGCACCATCCCTTGCCCACTAAGTCCTGGGGGCAACTGTTTGCTGGGAAATGCAACCAGTCACCTGAGGCTGAGCAAAGGCTTGCTTTAGGTGAAGAGTGCAGCGTTAGATTGGGGGGTTGGTGTCTGGCAAGTACTATTGCTGGACCAGTGCCTTACACTAAAAGGACGAAATACGAACAATATTGTTTTTGAAAGCTGTGGTATATCTACCTAGCCAGCAGGTGGGCATAGTAATCATGCCATGCAAAGCAGGAAAAAAAGAATCCACCCCTCTCAAAACTGCTGGCAATCAACAAGGGACGGCTGGTTGGGGGTCGTGGCTGCAAACTGATCACAGATGATACAGGCATGCCATGCACCAACACAACATGGTGTACCTCATTGCTGCAGGGTAGAAACATAAACTGACAACCCCAGCATTGATCTACTTTTGAGCTTGTACTGGTCAGAATAATACTTGGAGGCAGGTGTATAGGGAGAATACATAGGAATTTCTACAGTAGGGACACTTTTACACCCAAAGTGTAAAGCCACCCACATGGCAGCTCTCAGGTACACAGAAATCTGCTGCATTGGGAAAACTGTTTGCTTTGGCAGAAAGGCAAACCGCACCACTGGTAACCAATCATAACACACAGCTATGGCCACAGTACAAATTGTCAAGCAATTTGGCTCCCCATGTTTCCTATTCATTTAAATGCGAGTGGCTATGATCAAAAATGAGTCCAAAAAGAACACTGTGGTTCACTGCAGGTCTGAAATGGCCCTAAAAAACTCAGTGAAGGCAATATATGAAATAATAGCACAAACAATTCACTTATAGAATTCACTAATATTCACTTATTTCAGATTAACATAGATTTTCTAGAATATACAGCATTGAGTTTTCTCATTTTACCTGCAATGCAGAAGTTAGATTAAATGATCAAGCTCAGTATAGTAAATTGTATTTAAATTCAAGACATGAATCATTGCAGTTTACCAGTCCTCTTACATAGTGGCTGCACTTTTTGTAGGCTGTTATTACTTAATCTTCACCTTATTCTTCAAAGGACACACTTCCTGTTCTAGGGTGACAACTCCTATTCACCGTACTCTATCTTTGGAGGATCAGTGTTGTCATCCAGGGACAATGAGTGTGTTAGAATTGCAGAACATTACCTTTCTCCCCATCTCTGTAACATAGAAATAAATTGTCTATAGCACATGGGGAGAACTAGAAAAATTACTGATACAGTGCACCACAGGCAGAGAGCACACAAACACACTGCAGGTATTTTTGGATAAAGTAAAAGTTTTAATAATTAACAGACCAAAAAGAGCAAATAGGAAAACTGTTGTTGTTTTTGCCCTATGCAGTTTTGTAAGTGGAATTGTCCTAATCCATATTTCCCACATTCACATCCCATATCTCCCTCCTGAAAATGCTAGCTGTCCAGCTGTCGCTTGCTTTGGTAGTTTGACCTGCTGCCCTGTAGCAAGCATGTAGAACTCTGAATTTGATGAAATTCAGAACCCATAGTAGCCTATTTATTGAAAAGTTGTGACCAAAACAAAAGGTTAGTGCTTTTTTCTCTATTTTTTTTAATAATCACCACCCTTGTAATTCAACATTTAGTGAAGGGTGATAAACATTTAAAGGTGTCGCTAAATGATTGATTGCCCTACTATAATTACCCTAAATTGATGATCAAAAACCCAGTTCACTTCAATAAAGTTTGTTAGTTTGTTCCACCTGAAAGAAAAGCCCCAATGGATAATCAAAGAGGAGTGGCCTCTTATTTGCCCAGCCTGTGATTACATATCGTGTGGGAGGAAGAAAGGAAGAGGAGGGAGGGAAAGCCAGGCATTTGAAGGACAACCAGAGTTAAATTTAAAAACACAACATCTTATTGTTACAACAACATAATTTAAAAGATTAAGAGTTGTGTCTCTATAAATGAATCCTAGGCTAACAAATAACCACTATTTTTGCAAAAAAAATAGCAATATTGTTTAGTATCATACTAGGTTAGCGATGGCGGTAAGTTGTCCCACCCGACGCGTTTTAAATATGGCTCTTTAAATTGGACCTAAACTCAAAAAGCAAACAAAAAAAAATACCAGGAGGTAGTACTTTCTGACAAAAGAGACATGCAATGTCTCCAATATCCTGGCTCCTGGTGGCTTTTTAGTTAAGCTCTACATTGTACGGCGCATGCATGCACCGGGGTCACATTATCCAAAGGCTGAAGACGATCTCCTGCTTCAAGGAAGTCTACTATGGAGCTGGTGGCGAAGATGGCACCTTCTATGGATACATCAATGACAGATCCTGTATGCTGTGCATACTTTCTGATTATGGTAAAAGCTCATCACCCACCAATGAGTTTAGTTCCATTTTATGTACAAGTGTTCAAGCAGCTGACAAGTTTCCAGCAACAGGGAGCAGCGCAGAATCATTCAATCCCAAGGTGGGTGGGAACCAATCCTTATGAAGCTAGGTTTGTGTAGAGGAGCACACTCAGGCTGTCCAATTTTATTTGGTCATATAATGTAGGTGTAATGATAAAATATCCACACATATTTGCTCATATAGTGCACATATAAAACAATAGTATATATATTTTGAAGTTAGGGGGATCAGCCCATCAAAAGACACTGTAGCCTTCCATTCAGCATAACAAAACACAAAATGGCTTAGTCCAGCATAACCAAAAATAGCTCACATCAGCTTTAAGTCCCACAGGTAAGTAAATAAAGTCCTGCTGCCCAAGTGGCTATTGCATGCTTGAGCCTGGTACTCACAGGTAACACATGTTGCAGTTTCAAAATCTTTAGTCCCCCAAAATGTGCCGCCCAGTCCTGCTTCCACCAGCATTACAGCTTGCACTCAGAGTAAGGCTGTGACATCCATAGGGGTATTTGTCCCACTGTCTTAGAGTTTGGGAGACCTCCTAGGTTCTCCAAGCACGCAAGCGGCACACAGCTTCCCCACCTAGTCTCAGGCTACCACTTACCCCTGATACAAAGGCAGATGGCCCACGCATTCCCTCCAGGACACTCCAGGCCTGGATTCCAAACAAAAACTGCAATCTTGCAGCAACACTATTGCTGACAGCCTTATCCAGACCCTTTATTCTTTTTACTAGGGAACATTGGGATAGATTGTGCCAAATACCCTGCAAATTTGGCATCATATATTTAAACCCGCCACAATTTATAAGAAGGTTTGAAATAACAACCCACACTGATTGTACTGTAATCTCTTTCAAATGTGTACCTGCCAGATCACTTGATGAATAGGAGTAACAGATAGCAAGGATTATATACAAAAAAAGAACTGAATAAGTAAAGAAATAAAATAATCAAAATCTAGCATAGTCACTCTTTTGTATGCTACGTTATAACTTGAATAAATCCATATTTCGGCTGTAAATTAAGTTTATAGGCTTCTGCAGCTATCAACCACACTTCATCACCTTCCAAAAGTTTGTGTAATGTTTCGTTTCTCCCTCCGGCAAAAGGTGCCTTAGACGTAAATTCATGAATTATTTACATTGCTACCTTTCGATGTTGGTATTCTTAAAGCCCCATGTAAGAAAAGTCAAAGGAATGCATCAGTAAAACAAATACATATGTTCAAACTATTTAAAGCCTCGGTACATGTCACTGTTATAAGAATACTTTATTTTACCACTAATATATATTGGGTGGAAAGAGCAGATGAAAATGACTAGATGCAGATATGTAGTACTGGCTGTACATATACAAATCACATTTTATTCTATGATGACTTATCCTCTTCTCATTATTTGTCATCTAGAGACTTTGCACTCTTGGACTATTTCTCAGAGTTTCAGTCAAGTGTTCCCTGGACAAAAGTCACCTGCTGTACCAGCCCTAGGTGTTCTTTGCAGACTGCATACTGTAATATTTCATATTTGTTTTACAAAAGTATGTAACATTTTTTTGTGTGTATTAGTCATGGTTCTGGCCAACCATTCTCACTTAGGATACCAAAAAAACTCTGAGGTTGCAAGGGGTTTTTATGCAGCCCTTTTATCTGATGGTGCTTCTGTAATTCCAGGACCAATGGCAATTGGCAGAGCCAAACACCAATAATCATTTTAGCTTTCTGTAAGGGTGACGTGCTTCCCATTGACCATCATTGTAAGAGTTATTCTTTCCAATGACTCCCTACAAAATATCAGAGTATAGCACCAGTGTTATTTTTAGCTATCTGTAAAGGTGGCATTCTTCACCATCACTGTAAGAGTTATTCTTTCCATTGACTAAATACAAATTATCAGAGTATGGCACCAGTATGGCACCACACAACTGTTATTTTAGCTGTAAAGGTGGCATCCTTCATATTGACCAACACTGCAAAAGTCATTCTTGCCAATGATCCCCCAAAAAAGAGTATGGCACCAGTGAACAATCATTAAGGCTGGCATTCTTCCCACTGACCAACAAGGTCCATTCTTTCTGGTTATTTCCAAAAAAAGGCATCAGTGATATTGTAACTATCTCTAAGAATGGCATTCCTTAGCACACACTGAGCACCATTATGAAGGTCAATTTTTCAGTCGGAACCCAATAAAATAGCAATGATAATTTTAGCTATTGGTGGCATTCTGTCTACTGATCACCATTATAAGGGTCATTCTTTTCATTGACCACCAACAAAATGGTGCACTATTTTAACTAATTTCGAGTGTAGATTACATTTTTCCTCCTATTGAACATAGATGTAAAAAGACACCTCTCTTTACTGACCATAGCCAAGTGATTACTTCTTGACTGACCACTAAAATATTGAAATCTGTATTTTTGGCCTATTTTTTATTTTTATACATATTTTATTTTATAAATGTATTGTTTTTGTTTTATACCTGAAAATTTGTGTATTAGAGTTGGAAGAAGGGGGGGAGATGTGAAAAATAATCAACCTTGAATGTCAAGCACCAATACAACATATGCCAAGTCCTTAAAAATATATAATAATTCTACATCTACAGCTTACTAATCATGATAATATATTGTGAGCTGTAGATGTTATTTTTTGTAGTGCTTTCCTGGGAACGGAACATTAGTTTTTTTGGATTAGAAAGATTGAGGAAGGGTAGTGTAAGTAGTACGCACGAGAAAGGTAATTTTGCTGCACAATTACTTTTTCTGCTCCTGCAATTTTTAAGAAGTGGAAACTCTCAACATTTCTCAATGATAGTGTTGCATGAAAAAGCCTCAGTTTAGTTTGAAGTTTACTCGGTCAAGGCAGAATTTTAATGAAAAATATCTAAATCTCAACTGATGTTTACATTGCCAACTACCTTGGGCATTTTACTGTAACTTCACACTAACTATAGAGCCCCAATGCCTCCCGGCCATTTAGAACTGGGGTTAATACTGGCCAGTAGCTCCATTTTCCAGTCGAATTGCTTGTGTTATTGTGGAAAATAATAAGTCCTGATTTTCCCTTTAAATATACCAAATGGTCTTCCTTTAAAATGTCTTTGTTGGAAATTGTCTCTCTAACAGACCAGGGTCATAAATTTCCCCTTATCAGATGTTCCTTGATCTGACAACCAGCATCCTTTTGTTTACAGCACCCATTGTAAAAGTTGGAGTTTTGTGTTTTCAGGTGTCATAAAACTCAGATTGAACTCTGAGATGTATTCTGAAACTCATTTATTCATAATCTTTATATTTCCAATATACCATTCTGCATAATGTAGTAGTTGACTGATTTGTAGTTGGATCGTTATGGTGAGCATTCTCCTGGGCCTCAGGAAACCATATGTAGCCTGTCCTGGTGAACCATAAGTCCCAGACATGCCTAGTTTGGTCTCTGTGAGCTCCTTATTTTGTAGTGATTAATAATCTGGGGGTTGGCAGTTCATAAAACCTGTGCTTGTGAAAATATTAATATTTGCTAAAACATGGGCATTTTGGGGCGTTTTGGAAGAACACCATAACCCATGTGGAGCCCTTCAGACAGCCCCCACCCTGCTGTCATTGGATTGTTGTATTAGTCCCATCTCTGTGGTTGGCCTAGAAAAGATATGTAATTCTAGCAGAGACAGCTCTCACTGACATCATCTTGTTGCTAAGGACAACGGCACTAGAACATTGAGCACTGCAGGGAGCCCAGTGACTCTGGCTGATAACTTGGACTTTACACCGCAACCTGGACCAAGGAAAACCAACTCTACCTAAGTATTATTTCACATTTTCCCCTTTTATTTTATGCTCTTGCTATAGTTCTGCTATCATTCTGTTATTGTTCTTGGATTAGTCTATATTTTTCTATAATTTGTTTATGCTCTGTGTTTTTGTATATTTTCACTTATTAAACACTATAAAAAGTGTAAGCTGAATCTCTAAGTAGAAATAGTGTAACTTGCTAACCCTAAATGCTACTATAAACATTGTGATTTCTGAGACATCCCTGTCTGGAGTGGGCAGCAGGTGACACTAAAGAAGCAGAAGCATAACTGCGGTTGTCAAGGGTAACGGTGCGTGCTTCCGTCTAAGCACATGGTGGCAGTCTACCTGTGATGGTGTGTGTGACAAGGGTTACCAGAGTGGTTAACCTTGCCCTGTGATGGCCCTTCCTCAGCCTGCCGGTGCATGGACTATTGCTGAGTGTGCTGGAAAGTCTATACGCAGGGGTTCAGGAACGCTGAGAGGGCGTTCGTCACATAGCAGTGAGAGTTTTCTTTGACTGGTGGTCATCAAAATATCACAAAATTGCCGTTTTTCAATTAGTTGATGTATGAACACTCTATTTACTGACATGGAGACCTTTTATTACCATTAGAAAGATTTTTCAGCATCCCCAGTAAATTTATTATAACTGCTATATACAGCTATTTAGCTTGGTGTTGCACGTAAACCTAACTCCTGCCAGTTGGTTTGTAGTTTTTGCGCTTCTTAAATTGCCAGTTGTCCTTATTTTGGAGATTGCCCCCAGTGACATTAGGAGAATGGATGAGGTGCACATACTAAAACAGGAAAAAGCCTATAGCAACCCATGAAATATGGTAACAGAGTCTAATTTAAAAGACATTTAAGAAATAATGAAAACACATATAAAATGCCTGGCAAGGTCTGCTGGCATTTGTAGTTGCTGATGGAAGCCAGGACATGTACACCCTCTACACAATGATCATGTATAAATTATTTCCACTTATAGCAGTTTACGTCTGTAATTGGCAGTGTGGATTAATTTAATTTGTGATTTCCTTTGACTCCAGAGGAAGAGAATTCAATCCATCCAGAAAAACCTGTTTCCATGTCTGGCGGCACATGACTATCTATCCCATTAATGAGATTGATATGCATTTAATACATAAGAAATGTTAGTTTTAAAACTTAAAAACATGTTCCAACCCTTCCAGATCCATCGTAACTGAATACATTTCAGTTCTATGATTAAAAATAAGGATGAAAGGTTGCTATGGGGTACAAAACTCCAGCATCATCTGTAAAAAGTTGTGGATGTTCCTATGCTGTACAAAATCTAATTTTCTGTTTCATGAATAGCAGATTTTATAACTGAAAAAACAATATGAAGGTGACCTTCTAACCTGATTGACAACCTCTGCGCTGTGAGTGAGATCATATTAAAAGTATATTGTGTAAATTTCTATTCATACAAATAAGGTTTCTTACACAGTCAGTTTGTCCAATATCACAACCATACCCTCATTTCAAAACTGGAGTGAATTATCAAATGCAATTAACACATCATCTAAAAATTTTAGCGCATTTTGTTGTATTACAGCAAAAAAGTCAAAACGTTCATAAAAGTTGTGTATGGTTGCTTCTGAAACTGATTAGAACTTTAGCTGTGAGATAACCTGATCTCACCCAAGTGTTGTAGGTTTTAAAGGCTCTGTATAATAATACCGACTAAACAAACTTCTTCGTCCAGCTTTAAGTAATCAAAGTCGTTATTGGGGTATTTTTAGAGAGGTGGAGGTATCAGATCTGAAAAGTATGATGGCTGAGGTCTCTGAGATATATAAAAAGAAAGTTTGCATTAGACTTGATCTTATTTGTGGCCTTCTTTTGAAGGGGCCCTGAACTAACTAACTATGGGTCCATTGTGGTTGATATTTTGGTTTGTTATTTTTCATGTATACTTTACATAGGATAATTGTTAATTTTGATCCTGTAATAGAGTGCCATTGTTTTCATTGACAGAGCACTGCTTTCCTGAATGGTAAAGCCCACCTCTGAGTAAATATAACTCCACACATTCCCATTGAAGCCAGGGTTGAAGTTGTAAGAAAAGAACGGGGCACGGTGTTATCCATGGCGAGCACGCATGCTCATCATTGTTATGTAACCCCCTTATTCCCGAAAAAAGTGAGGGCACGGCATGCCCACATGTACACCAATACACCCCTTATTAAAGCTTCCTCTAATGATACATCATGTTTTTTCTTCTATTTGGTGAAACAAGACATATTCACCTAAATCTCACATCCAACTTCTATGACAGTGGCGTTTCTGGATGCAGGGATTGCCTTTCTTATGCCTTTGTTCAGTTAGAGGTGGCAATAGGGCTGACGTTAGTATTTGTCCAGCTTAAAAATATATTGTAGCAAGAGTTGGTCTACAATTTAAATAAATGATATAAAGCACACAGTGTTCCAAAAGGATGATTCCATTTTTCACCGATGCTCCAGTTGGGTTTGGCATTGCAGTTACTGTATGAATCAGTGACTCAGGAATGTAAATCTGGCTTGCTAGATATCTACAAAGTAATTTGTATATTTACAGCCCTCATATCAGGTCATCATTCGTCTAATGCAGTAAATAAAATGTGATAATATGACTCCAACTGACCCGCTAATTACAATATATTTAAAGATGTGGATGCTTTTACATTTAAGTGCCTGTCCTATGACAAGATTTTAATTCCCCAAATTCACTCCGGGACAAAGCACAGGCAAAGAATTCAAAGTGAGCTCTTGTTTCTTCTTGTACTGAGTCTTGAAAAACTTTCCTTTCTATTGTCTAAAGAGATTTTAGGCTTGTTAGACATCTTGTACTACAGACATACTCGAATTACAAAAGTTCAGCAAACTGTATTTTATTATGTGGAAACATGAATCTTTTTCTGGCTTAGGATGGGAGCGTGTGAACCTGCTGGGTAAATCCTCTCTTGATTTCAACATTACAAGCAAAGGCAAAATGTGCAGTGGGGACACACAACAAATAAAAGCACACAGAAGTTCTAGCCTTTCACCAGGTCAATGCCAAAAATATATTGTCTACCATTGTGCCTGTTCTGGAGATTTTTTTTCATCTGTGTCACCAGGGCATAAGAGGAAGGAAATACCCCAGATGGGACTCAAGAAACTGTTTATAACAGATGTACTGGCTCCTACTTATTCATAAAAAAGTTTTTGCCTAATGTAAATTTTAGTTTAATTTGATTGTGTTTAATTTTTTGCCCAAACAATATTTTGACAAAATTGTAAGCTAGAGAAAGACATAGGGTGGCTTTTCCAGACTGGTTAAATAGTTGATTGGGTTCGGTCAAAGTTAGTAATGTTTTATCCAAGAGGAACAAAACCGTTGAAAAGAAGAGATTCTGAGAAGATCCAAATGTATAAAAGTGGAAGATGGCCTTTCAAAACTGGTTAAATGGTTGAAGGGGTTGGGTCAATGTTAGCAAGAATTTAGTTTGTTATCCAATGGGACCAAATTTGTTCAAAAGAAGATCCAAAGGTATAGAAGTTGAAGACTGGCTTCCCAGACTGGAAAATGGTTGGAGTCAAAGTTAATAAAAATAAGCAGTGTGTTATCCATGGGGCACATACTCATTCAAAAGTAAGGGGTCATCAAAATACCCGGGTTCAAAAGTAGTCTGCCTTCTATGTTTTGTGAATTGACTAGGTTACATGAAAAAAACTACTTTTCTCCAAAGGAACAATAGGGTTTGTTCCAGGATGACTGCACCCCTGTATAAAAAGCCAGCTCCATAAAGATGTGGTTTGATGAGCTCGGTGAGAAGGGACAGGAGTGCTCTTCACATAACCCTGACCTCAGCCCCGAGTTTTGACATTTGTGAGTCAGGTCATCCAACATCAGTACATGGCCTTACAAATAAAAAAAAACATCCATTTCATCTGGACAAAGCATTCTAAAAAAAACTTTTCAAGAGTCTGTTATAAATACAAATGCTGGAAAACTTCATGTTCTTTCCTATGGTTTTAGAATTGTCCAACAAGATCATATCAGGCTCGTGGTTAGATGTCTACAAACCTTTGATTATAAATTTTAGTTTTTATATATAATGGCTTTTTATGCCAGTATTCCTGAACACAACACGGCTGCTCCAAAAATGTTGATGTCAATGTACTACCTAAATGCTACTAGTGAACAACTCATGTTGATGTAGGCAAATTGATGAACATCATTGTCAGACGTCATAACTTTTTCTGCTTCAGTACTATCGACTTGTTGAAAAAAAAGAGAAAGAAAGTACAAATGCAAATAAGCTGTTGTAGGAGATTTATTGACATGTATGTGCATGCTACAACATGTGCATTGTAATTCATACTGTTGATCATTATGCCATCTGCATAATTAAATATGAAATATCTTCCAATTACTGTACCGTACTGTACAGATTGCTCACCTGAAAAGAATGTCAGTGCTGTCATACTAATAAGACATAGTTGAAGAAAACGTGCGCTGAGTAAATTGGGGACTGTGCTTGCCAGGTGATCACTACGCTAAAAGAGTGTAGATATATCTACTGTCACCATCGGCTGCTTGCCCCTATAGGACGACTTCATTTTCTCCTTTAAATACCATAAGTAGGGTAATATATTGTAGTCCATTAAGGTTACCTAGGCTGGGCTGACAACACTGCTTGGGATTTCAGTGCAACAAAGGCAGCAATGTCAGTTTACTAAAGGAATTTACAAGCTCACATCTTTGTTAGAATCAATGGTTCTTTTAGGTTAATAGTTTTCGCTTATGAAAGGATAATAAAAAACTGTATACTTTAAACAGAACAGAACTAAAAATGCAAATTGATAGCCTATCGTAGGATAAACTAACAAACCCAGCTTTTGCTGCAATATTCCTTTTTAATCCTGGGATTTATATTCTGCAGTACTTTTTTCTGCTATTATGTCTTCAATTCATGACTAAGGCAAAACAGATTTTTGCTGATCTCTAACTGACTAATCCCCCCCATTTTTCAATCTTCCTCAGTAAATAAACACACCATATTTTTTAGTTAAAGCAGAACTAAACTAGCAAAAAAAAAAATCACACTTACCTTTAATCCCACAGATCCCGCATCATCCTGGAAGCACTGGGCATGTGCAGAATGAGCAGCCACAGCCCCCGGGATGCATGATGTAGCTGCAGCGATTAAGACTTAAAAAGAATAAACTAATTTTTACTTTATTTAGAAGGGCTTTCTACCCTTCTATGTAAAGTAAAAATGTTGAGTTTAGGTCTGCTTTAAATGTTCCGTAGGCCTTTTATTACACATTATTACCCTGTTTCCCTGAAAATAAGCCCCACTCCAAAAATAAGCTAAAATATATATTAGTACATGGACAAGAGGTGCTCATTTGAGGAAAGCACTATTGCTGGACATAAATAATTGGGGCCAATGGTTTTAAAGGAAATGGAGTCAAAAGAAATTCACGATGGAATTCAGGGTTTGGAGTGTTATGATGATGTTATAGAAGATGATGACATGACTGTATTTGAAAAAAGTAGATTTTTTTGTTCAAGACTAAATGTCATTTGTTGTTCATGAAAAAATAAGATATCCCCTGAAAATAAGTCTAGTGCATTTTTTGGAGCAAAAATTAATATAAGACACCAGATCAGGCAAACGGTATCAAATAATGTTCTTAAATATCAATACCATAACAACAAGATTTTAAACAAAGTAACAAAAAAACCATCAATTAACAATAAATTAACAGTCCCAAATTACACCCCCAATTTACAACCGTAACCTCGAAGGCATCCATTCCACCTGTAGTCGGTTGCCACCTGAAAGTATTTGTTCCCAGCTGTCAATTCTCCTAGCTCGGGAACCACATAACCCCTTTTAAATGCAGACTATTACCCATATATGTATTCAAACCACAACTTTTATCAATCATAGAGACTCTACACCAAAGATGGCTCCCCAACCCCACTAAAACTTGTAACAATCAACTCACACCCCTTGAGGACCTCAACCGCTCAAACCCTACCCTACTAACCCATAAGTCCCCTATGTTAGAAAAAAAAATACAAAAAGGGGTGGGAGGTTAGAAAACTTTCTCCTGCACCCTGTCTATTCTAATGACCTCACCCCTTCTTCTCCATAACCTTTATCACCTTGACCCCTTCCTCACCTCGGCCTCTGTACCCAGTCCCATAGTGACCTCCTGATCACCCTAAAATCAGGTCACGTATTAACCCTATCCTGTCTGTCCCTTGTTTGCCCAGTCATGCCAGCCTTCCAAGACGCACCCTTGCCTTGCACGCTACAGGCCTGCCTTGACCAGAACCATTAAATCCTACTTTCTCAAAACCCAGGTCATCCTGGAAAGACCAACTAATAGCAAATTATTGTTTAGGAAACCCATTCCAAGTTTCCAGATTCACTCAAGTCCATTTTCTCCAGTCTAGTAGAGCTTTAATAAATCCATTGTATCTTTTCAGTATATGGAATGATTGACACCCTCTGCTACTTCCTTCTCTTAGACTGATCACTTAATTCTAAAATCATAAGTAGAGAACCTATTAACTAACAATGACTAGCACTAGGTAAATCACTCAAGGATGGGTGTGTGTGAGATGGTGTAGGTGGACAAGGGAGGTGAACAAGAGATGAGAGATGAGGTCAGACCAGAGGTTTATGTGACTTCACCCAGGAATATGTGACAGCTTCTAATGTCCAATAAATAGTAGCACCATTTGATCACTATGGTAAATAACAATAAAGAAAGGGATGCAGAATTCCTATAGTACAAGTAAGATATACAGTCAGAGATATATTGATAACTTAAACAAATACCCAAACCGTGCATTCCTTCCAGCTTCCAGGAGCTTGATGGATCAGCACTGTCTGCTACTGTATATTGCACAGATATTCTTTGTCCGCATGATGAACGCATCCTGGAGATTGCTTAGGCACTGTCAATAATAAATACACATTATAGAGGCATAACATAATCTAAGGGGAGATTATTTTGGAGTCCGCAGAGGAGAACTGGGCTGGACTGACAACACTGCTTGGGATTTTTATGCAGCAGAAGCAGAGTAGTCAACTAATTACAAGAATTACAAACTCAATGGATCTTTGGCAAGATCAGCTGATATGTTTTCACTTATGTAATTATACAAAAAAAACGCTTTAACTGTATACAGTTTTTTGCTGAAGACTCACTTTTATTCTTTAGTACTTTTTTCTGCTGATACATATCCAGGTCATTTTTTCTCTCTGTGACCTTAAATATGCTTGGTGCATTTACTTTCTCTTGCCATTAACACATTTCCTGTTCTAGGGTGACAAAAATCAATATTTTGGCCACGAAAAGACATAAAAGGCCAGGATTTATAACTGCAGAAAACCCTCTTATTCAAAATCCATGACATGGAGGAGACATGTACTGTAGTTCACCGAGGTGAACCGTTTTTTTTTTTTTACAAGTTCTACTGAAGTTCTACTTTAAATACTTTTTTATTTGACATGCCTGCATATATATTTTTCTCCACATTTGCATGCAAGCCAAGCTCGCCTGCAAAGTTGATTTTGGTTGGGACTAAGGATAAACGTCAGGATTTAGGTTGACACAAAAACAGGTTTTTAAGAAGATTTAAACCATGGGAAGAAGTGATATAAATGAGCTTATAGTGAGGATATGGTGACAATGGTGATATGTAATATGCCGTAACTAGTAGTGAGCCAAATAAAAAATGTAAAGATTTCTAAGAGAAAAGGCAAATTTTTGGCAGTTGAGCATTGTGAATTGTATGATTTTGTTCACAATGAAAAATTAGCCTCCATATATTCAGGAGGATAGGATAATAACTATTCATTTATCTTGCAAAATGATTCTCTTATCAATAACGTTACCCAAAATCTGCCAAGCAAATCTGACTTGATACTTGCAAGATATTCCTGACCGGTGGCTATAGGCAGCTGTACATCTCCCCATGTGAAATAACCTAATCCAGCTCAGTGCAAGCAATAATTTACTGCTGCAGGATTTCCATAGGTAGCAGACATTATATTATACAAGCTGCAGATTAAACAGTATGGAAGATTTATGTTTAGCAAGCTAATCCAAAAGAAGCAGACAGGGGAAAGCAGGGAAAACAGGAAGAACCAGAACTGCATCTGCAAAATGTAAGATTATCATTTAATGGGATAAAGGGTAAGACCAACAAAACGTAGACAACAATGTGAGCCTGATTCCATTAAAGTGTAATGATAGGTATTTAATACTACTTTATGAAATCTTCTTTTTAAATATCTCTTTTACAGTTTTCTGTACCATACCAGTTCTCTGTTCCAATCTTTTCCAATAGCTCTAAAACATGATTATCTTTTTGTTCATACGTGTAAAGAGTGAGTTTGCAAATCTGATAGAGCATAAACCATCGAATGGATCTTTGCAAGGCATGTCACTTCAGATATCACAGGATGGAAGGATCTTCATGGGACATTAGACAAACATTGCAGGATGGTTGGATTATCATAGGCAATCCCAGATCTCAATGGATGGATGGATCTTTCATCATGGGACACTTTAGACATCATAATGCAAGATCCTGCTAAGGCAGGTATTACTTAAAAACAGAATAAATAAAAATTTTTTTAAACATGATGTCATATGTTTCTTTATGGTTCATCATAACAACCTTTTTGAATGGTTAAGAGGTACTATATGCCCCTATTCTCATTCCCCAGGGTAAGGGAGCAGATAGCTGGGGTTCCCTTTATTAAAGCTCCCCTCACCCTCAGACCCCCACAACAGGATCCTTTTCCCTTTCTTTTTGGAAAAAGCAGACTCCAATGAACCTTTCATGGATAGGAGAGGTGTCACGCATGCTTGCTGCCCAATTTGCTATCCAGGAAGGGGCTCACAATCTAACATCCCTATCATAGTCATATGTCATTAATGTAGTGTAAGGTCAATTTTTTGGGGGGAAGCCAATTAACTTAACTGTGTGTTTTTGAAATGTGGGAGGAAACTGGAGTACCTGGAGGAAACCCACGCAGACACATCATTTATCACATTTAAAAAAAATTAAAAATATATATTAATATTAAATTTAATAATAAGCTTTGACATGATTTTATTATACTCATACTATTATATTATACTGTAAAATGAATTTTCATTACAGACAATGTACTGCTTTTAGACATATAAATCCAGTGTATTGCATTCAATACAGTATTTTGTATTGAATGCAATACAAAATAATTTGAAACTCCCGTCGCGCCCCTAGCGACAGCTGTACACGCCGACATCACCCGGAACTCCCGCGAACCGTCAGCACACTCGTCAGGGACAGAGGGAGGAAGGGACCGTGGCCAAAGTATCACAGGAGCCTGGAGGATGCTGGGGGATGCCGATGGGACCAGGTGAGTGTTTGTTTCTTACTTTTTAAACTACCCTGAGTGTGATTCGGGGTTCCTGCTTTCAGCAGGTTTTTTTTTTCACCGAGTCACACTCGGGGTTACCGCTGGGGAGGTTAAAGCCCCCTCACTAACACAACACAGGGGCCAAATTGTAAAATAAGGGTCCTCTTCCATAGACGTACTCTGCTATTTCCCCCTTCTAGATTCCAGAAGCCCTTTTGTGAATAATAGAGGGGACACATACATGATTTCTGCCCACTTTCCTTTTTCAGGAAAGTTCCCAGCCTATTAAAGAGCTAAGATTTAGGGCTCAGCAAACCTTGCCGGCCAACTATGACAGCTGTCACAATCTGCTGGCTGTAAAAGCTGAGCTATGCTTTGTGCAGTATCAGCCAAATTATTATTATTGTTTTTTTTTTTTCAAAAAGATTTGAGTTCTGCTATGAACATTCGGGTCAATTTAGGTGAAATGTCATTGAACCAAACAGACCCAAGATCACCCTCAAGGGGAAAAAGGGGTATTTCTGTAAAGCTTGATTTTTGCAGAGCTGGAACGTGGACAGGACTTGGACAGGAACTTGAAGGAGGGGAGCCCTGGAAGTTTATATCATATAGGGCACAGTCATTTCTGATGGTGGCCCAGATGTGACCCACTATAGTTGGTACCAAGTAAGACATGGTATAGTTATATTTTGTTGCAAGCATAATCTTCCCATAATAAATCAAGATGTGGCCTAGAAAAACTCCTTTAAACAGTTCTTGTTTTAGATTCTTGACACTTTTATGAGATTTACTGTTTCAGAAAATACTTAAAGTGAAATCTCCTACCAAGTGTGGAATTAAAATTATCTGTGAGAAGTAATGTGTGATACATCCACCAGTACCACTCCTGCAGAAATATTATGAGCCATAATGGAGAGGTACGTAAATCCTACTTAAGCAGAATCTGAATCTGGTCCCCAATCTTATATCCTTGGAGCACCTGGTGGGGTAAGAGTCTTTATGTGACTTTTTTTGTAATCATTATCATTACCATTCTCTTGGTAATATAGCGAATAGAACATTACATGAGAACCACCATTATCAGGCTAGGATAAAATTTATACTATACAGGAATAGAAGCAATGTGTGTCATATTATCCATCTTTCTAGAGATATTTAGCTTTTATATAAAGGTTACCAGCATGGGCTAAAATGTCTACAGCCAATGAATGATAGTAATTTCGCAGATAGCGGTGAGGAAAATTATTACTTAGTAGTAAGTGTTAGGTTTTACACTGCAGTAAGGGAACATCTGGTTGTACAGGAAAGGTAAAGTGCTTGTAAATTAGATGTAAAAGAGTTCAAAGTGTAAAAAAAATGGTAATGTATTATTGTTTTGCCACTTGTTTTAATGGTAATGTGTACTGGTCTTGTATATTTTTATTTATTTATGTTTGGATTTTCATGGCTAGGAACTAATATTAAATATTTATTTACAACAGTGTACAGGTAGTCCCCGACATACGGACTACTCCTAGATACAAACAGGGCTTCCCTGCTCGCTCGTGTGCAGTATCAAGGCTTGATGGGGCAGAGGGGGGCAGTTTGCATGACTTGCAGAAGAAATATTTTGCTAAACACAGCTGAGATTGTGGGTGATCTTAAGAGCTGAGCTGATCTGCAACCACTTGTAACTCTTTAATGACCAAGACAAACTTTGCAGTTGTTTCTTTTTGCATTTCAAAGCACAGCTTGCTCCAGAAGTTAATAAATGTCTAGGCTCCATAAAGGTTTGTGATGACCTTACAGTGAGGATTTTATACAGTGACTGACACCACACTGTGCATGCGCAGAAAGGTAAAAATAAATATTATGTTGAGACAAACATCTGTCCTAATTGCATTTATTAAAATATTTTACCTGTTCTGACCTACATACAAATTCAATTTAAGAACAAATCTACAATCTCTATCTCGCATGTAACCTGGGGACTACCTGTATATATAGTTTGTATCTCCATATTCAGCCAGCAGGTGATGCTTTTAGCTCCTTTCTTTTCAGGCTCCATAGCTCCTCTGTTGTGAATTCCCTGTTTATTAAAAACCCAATAGTTCAAGATGAAACATATGCACAGGTGAATGATCACACAGTGGATCTTCCCAATCCCCCTTCCTGCTGCGCATTGGGGAAATTAGCTTCAATCAGAGACATGATATGCTATGATATGCTGATTTTTCTTTTTAATGCATTGTAAATCTTTCTTAAAGAGTGTCCTCTGTAATATTTTTATTGTTTATATCTGTGTGTGTATACTATAGTAAAAAAATAAAAAATCACTTTAATTGATTTTTAATACTTTCAGTGTTCTCTGTTAGTGTTTACAATACTCTAGGTGTTAGGTGACAGAAATCCAAAATTTTACAATGTCCATGAAAATCAAATCAATTGAAAACCTATTCTTGATTTTGGCTTTATATAAACTTTAAGGAAGGCAGGACAAAATGAAGAATTTTGATTGGTTGGTTTTACAAAGTGCACATTAGACAATAAACTTTCACTAATAATGGCATGGTTGGTTCAGTGGCATGGAAAAAACTATTGATTTTCAGCACTAGGTCCCAGGTTTGAATCTTGGCCAGGACACTATCTGCAAGGAGTTTGTATGTTCTAGTTGAATGTATGTGATTCTAGTTGTATGTGCTAGTGATATAACAATGGGCTGTGTAAAGCACTGTTGATGATATATAAATACAAGTTAAAACTAATAAAGGTATCTAATTAAGTGACAAAACAACAATACAAGTGACAAAATGACAGTACAAAATGACAATCTCAAAAAATAAATTTAAAAATGCTTTATTATTAAAATGAAACAAATTAAATAAATATACTTGTACAACAAACTAATGAGAACACTTTCATTAGTGTTCCCCACCCCCCAAAAATACTATCAAATGATTCCATCATTCATATGAGGCTTTAATATGATACTGTGAACACCAGTGTGTTGACTTTTAAAATTCTTTGCTAGCAGCTGTCACAGGCCAAAGTCATTACACATTACAATAAGCATTGCCTTTTCCCAAAGTGTCTAAAACAAAAACTTCCTTTCTTGCCTCTTAGCAGTCAATCATATCCAGATTGTTAATATTTTATATCCATGTAATGCAGAAAGGTAGAACAATACAGTTCTTGCTTTAGACACTTTACAAAAATGAGAACTATTGTGATCTAGCTGTTTTACCCTTGTTTGGAAAGAATACAATATTTTGACACCTGCATTATTACCAATAGAGTCAAAAAGAACTACGTTTTAAAAATTGGTCAAAAAATACTTAGGTCAAATTCAAAATCACTGTAGCTATATATAATAGTCTACAATACAAAACACCTCTTTATTAATAAAGTGCCAACATAATTTGGGCTATCATTGGTCTTTTCATGGGATATGATGGCAGTGACTGTGATTGCTGGCTGTTCTTTTAGTTTCCTTAGAAGGAGTGATATTGTTCAAGAACTGGGTAAGGGGCAAACGGTTCTCTTTCTGGGTGACCAAAATGTTTGGGTATCATCTATTAATAGTTTCTTCAGGCAAACACGGACTTTCGATATTCCTCTTTCCCAGGCCAGAGAACAAAAGATGAATGTAGTTGGGTTCCCTTAATGATCAGCCCCATTTATCCATTTCATGTGTTTTTATAACATAAACCCCTAACAAATTCATTGATCTAGACATGAATGACTCTCATTGGCAATTATTCATCCTGTGTAATGGATCTTACTCTTTTGTACCAACCACTGGGAAACTATGAAGAAATAGTCAAAAGACTTGCTAATCTAACAGTTTGAGGTTTATAAAGATATGTTAAAAACATAGTAAAACTGAAAAAATTGTCCAATGGAGGTGATTTACTAAATTAATTCAAATGAATTACCCTTGCAGGATATAATTCACTTAGCTAATTGAATGTGGTGACAGCTAATGTCAAAAAAACAACATAAAAAGCAAAAGGAAGTCTAAAAAGAAACAAGATTTTTGCATGTGCTTGGATGGGTAAAGTCAACCAAGGTTCAACTCATTTACTAAGCAAAGCAAAATATCCATAGCATGGGGATAACTCAGTTTGCTGTTAGAAAAACCAAAAATACTTTAGTAAATCAACCCCAATCTCTCTAAGTATTATAAATAAAGTGGGTCACATGTTAGGTCACTGAGTAATTCAGAGTCAAAGTTAGCAAAGGTATTCTCCTTGGCTCTTTCATAGATGGTTTCCAATAAATGGTCCTTTCTCTTCTCATGCTGTCCTAGGCACTATTTTTAGCTCTGTAGATACCCCATATATATAGTTACTATTGATAATTCCAACTTCTTAGACAAAACTCCAATCCTGGCATGAAAAGTTTCCCTCCCCAATACAACTTAATAGGGTCTAGCAATGTAAGCATAACAAGGTGTAATTAGCTTCATACCTAGCAGAGCGTTAACGAGACATGCCAACCGCACAGATTGCACGTGCTGCAGAATGCAGAGCGGTTAGTTAAACATCTATGTCATGCAGGTTAATTGGACAAGCAGGCTCACATACCAAAAAAGGTCACTGGGAAAATGTATCAGCTTTTCCTAAGCAGCTCTGAATTTGCATAGTAGTGAAGCAGGCGACTTGTTCATAGGTAATTAGCACATACCTGGCTTGTGTCCCATCCATATAATTACAGTTCTGAGTTTAGCAGTATGATAAAGTCACAGCGTGCTAAAGGCTGCACCTGACATTTTTTGCTGATTGCAGAGAAATGTGCTCTGATGAACTCTTTAAAGCCCAGTTAAAGTTAAAGAAACAATAATAACCCCTAATTTTAGAGTCTTATCTGCACTTTCCTGTTGCAGTGGTACGGTTTGACTACATATGATTGTTCAGTGTAATAGGGGCAAGTGATCTAAATCTTCAATTGGGCATTAAAATTAGCGAACAGTAATTCTCTGTGTGGTATGGGACTGCAAATCCTAGAATTCAACTCATTAGCATGGAAAACTGGTAGTTATCGCAAATCATAAATCTGAGATGCCAAAAGATCCGACATCAGCAGATTTTCTTGCATAAGCCTTTGATCAATTTATTTAGTAAGTCAGAGACATGTAACTGTTTGTTTTTCCTTAACACTGTTCAACTTCCTAATTTTATCAAAACAGGTAAAGGTGTGATGATCCTATCAATACTGTACCATGGGTATATGGTGAAGTTTATATTAAATATCATTAAGTCATAGAAACCAATGGTGCAGTATTGTTTGGATCCGCACATCTTTATCATTATTTGCCTCTCCATGAAAATAGGCACTTGGCTCGGCCAAGCATTCATCTTTATCACTATGCGAAGAGCAAGCATAACAATACAGTGCAAGCAGATCTGATAATTATGGAACAAAGAAATAGGAAAAGGTTAGTATCATCTGCATGATCTAAGATCCATTCAACCTAAAACAAAGTTATCAGGAGATGTCATCTCATGTCTCTAGGCAATATAATCCTGGGCTCACTAACATTTTCATGGAAACATTCCCTACAAAAAAAGTGAACAGCTACCTTCCAATATTTATACCATATATACCTACAATGGAGAATAGAGTGTCAGATGCCCTGCTATAAAAGTATTGTGGCTGATGTATCTAAACCATTCTGACAGTACTGAGTGTCTCAGTATACATGTCAGTTTTAAATCCCAAAGACCATAAGACAGACAGAAATTAAATACAATCTTTCTAAAGCTTGTATGATAATGAACAGTCAATGTATTATTCTTTTTCAGCCATTGTATTGCAATAGAAATGGGGCATACATACATTTTAAATGCACTGCATTAAGCTCATAGAAAGATCCCTGTGATATCTACTCATACAAGGTATAAAAGTGCATTTTAAAAATTAAATTAGTTTAAATATTTACTTTAAAAGTAGTTTTATCATTACAGCATGTGCATAAAATGCATTATTAATGTCCAACATGAAAATTTGAGAACAAGGTCTTGCCCCAGGCCCATTTGACCCTGAAAAAGCTCATTAGTGCAGGGTCTGATGGGAAAATGCAAGATATTAGTGGATCAGGCTTGTGAGTCCTGTCTTTTACAGCCTGTGAGCATAATCTTGCTCATTTTTAAATAAAAAAATGTAAACCGGTAAGTCATCAGATGTATTGGCTTCTGCAATATTGGGTTTGGCTTGGGGTTTTCTCCTGCGTTTGGCATGGAACATAGACTGGTCTTGGCAGAGATGTTTGAGAGGTGTACACTACGGTTTTGCATCTGTCGTCATCATCATCTTCACAAGGCCGGTACCAGCAGAGTATTGCTCCAGCAATCAGAAGGAAAAACATGGTGGGCCATCCTAGAAAAACTGCTTCCCCAATTTCAATCCTTTGCATTGTTTTGCAGACAGGGTTGTTAATTTCCTGGATGATGGCGCTGGTTGTCCAGACAATTGGAATTACGACAAGAATGCCAGCCAAAATGAAGCCAACACCAGCAGTTAAAAGCATACAGTACCTGCTTTCACGGGCTCTTCTGCAGCATCGGACAAATATGAGAGCAATGAGAGCTATAATGAAGGCTATGATGGAAATGAGAACAGCAAAGGACATCAGGACTCTTGCGGCTTTTAAGTCAGTGCTGATGATCACCAAAGACTCATACTGTTTGCAATGCATAGAATGTTGATTTTTGGTTATGCAAGTTAGCCACAGACCATCCCACCGGCTTAGCCACTGTCCATCTATACGCTTATCACAGTTGATAGCATTTCCTTCCACCATGTACGACACCCTCCACTGGGTCATTGCTGTGACGATGATGGTCAGAATTATGCCAATAAGGCCCAGAATGAGTCCGATGAGCTGGACAATGAAAACTGCCATGATTCTTCAGATGCTTGCTGGGTTTGAAGAATGTATTTCAGTGCAATGCTGAGGCTTCAAAGTACACCCTAATTTTTTCTCCTGCCTTAATAAGCCTTTGCGAAGAAGCTTTTTTGAAGAAGTTCTGTAGATCTTCACTGGTTGGCTTTTAAGGTTTAAATTGTGCAAGGCAAGCTCTGCAGGTTGATTTTATTAATGAGATCACGTGAAACAGCAGCTCTTCGTCATCACATGCTAACTACGGGCGTGACCGCACAAGGAAATCCCATTTATAATTGTTGCAAATAAGAAGCTTGGGAGCTGTGTCGAAACTTGAACAGAAAAAAATGCAAGTTTTCTCCATGTGTTATACCAAACTTATTCTAGTAAACATTTTATGGTATATAAGATGTACCATGACAGTTGTTGGGTGTGTTTCAGTGAACGTAACTCACAAAGCTTTAACACTAGGGTAATTATCTTTATTATGCCATGCGATCATATTTTCAAAGCATGGGCTCAGTTAAAAATAACTGTAACATATTTGAAAAAAAAGCTATTGGCTATTTTTTTTTAGTTGTGTGAATTGAGTGTAATGTATTTGTGTATATGTATCGGTCACAGCTTTGTGCATTTTGCCATCCCAGTATTTCTCAATCAAGATTCCTCCAAAGGTTGATTGAGCAATGAGAAATTTTTGTCTCCCAGATAAGGGTGGCAGCTTTCCCACTTGCCAGCAATGGAAAAAGCATTCTTCCCACTGGCCACCATGCTGATATACTGTGAGCTGTGGATTTATAAAATATAGCAGGGGTTCCCTGAACACCTGAAAGTTATTTCAAGGGATTCCCCCATGTTAAAAAAAGTTACGAAACACTGCTAAGCCAGCAATAATTAATTGGATGGTATATATTAAGGTAGGAATA
Source organism: Pyxicephalus adspersus (assembly GCF_032062135.1). Lineage (NCBI taxonomy): Eukaryota > Metazoa > Chordata > Amphibia > Anura > Pyxicephalidae > Pyxicephalus > Pyxicephalus adspersus. The sequence continues at coordinate 163,489,113 of NC_092858.1, forward strand.
GTGTTATGTACCTTCTTATCAACTTGAACTTATAATGGGGTTTTGTGACCATTTCTGCAGAGGTCATGTATTAAGTTTCTTGTAGTTAAGCATTTACCAACTTAGAGCAATCAAATGTTTCTTCTCAGGTCTACCAAATTCAATTGTGCTCAGTATACCCTACCTACCGTATGTACTTTTATAAAATGTATTATTATTATCATTCATATTATTACTATTAATATTATTTTTTATTCTAATAAACAGTATTTGTATAGTGCTAACATAATATACAGCGCTGTACATTAAATAAGGGTTGCAAGTGACAGACAAATACAAATAATGACACAGGAGGAGAAGAGGACCCTGCCTAGCAGAGCTTACAATCCAAGTTATGGGTTCTTGTAAATTATGACCCTGGTCTCAGGAGTTTCTTGCCACTACTGAAGGTGTAGTCAGAAATTACCTATTTATAGGCATGCATATGATGGTCCAAAGTTTGTAGACATTAAACTTTAATACCTGCATGAGCGTGTTGGAAATTCTGTTCCAAAACCATGATTGGCATTCCAATTCATCTCAAACATGGTGAGTAGGATTGAGGCCACGCAAATTTCTCCACGACAAACTAAATCAAGCCATGTTGTTATGAAGCTGGGTTTGTCCTAATGGTACACAGTCACCTTGTAGCCATGAGCTTAGTGTACAAAGGTCTAAAACATTTTGTACAGTGCAATTAGGGGTGTAGGGGGGCGTGCAGGGGTGGCAACGCTGTGCCCTCAAGTTTTTTGGGAATGGGCACGCCTGCAAAGAATTGCAAAGAATTCTATAGTGGTACACAGCTCTGGTCGGTACGCCCCCCCAGGATCAGGAGAAAGACCCCGCTGAGGGTGGGCATACTGGCCAGAGCTATATTGAATCGCAGGCTCAGGGCGGTGGGCGGTTGTCTCTCTGAACACAACCGCCCACTCTCCCATCACAGGCTAAGACCTGCGATGGGGTAGTTGGCGGGTTCTGGTTTATGATGATGTCACTGATATCATGATGATCTGGGGGAAGTTTCTTCCCCTTTGAGTGACACATAGGCAAGGGTGCAGTGGGGCAGGCAAGTGCGCTGGTCATAGATAGTACCGTACCCCCTCTTCTTTTTTTACCACTACATCCCTGAGTACAGACATAGTTACCCCTCCATGCAAACACCTAAACCCAAAAAATTCAGAAGAGATTCCTCTAAACTCAGGTAAGGTCTATCATAAACATAGGAAGATGAGACATAGACAACAATTAAACCAGTTAGAGGTATAATGTCTCAGTACTCAGTACAGTACAAACTAAAAACAAAGACAAAAAAACGGTTTTGGTTTTACAATTATTTTGTTCTCTCTTGATACATTCAGCTCACTCATGCAACATTTTTGTTTTGTTCTTTTACAGACTATACATACACGGTACAAAAGTTTAAGCGTTTGGAATTCAGCTAAAGAAAAGCCTTTGATAAGGTCTTTGACCAGAGAAGAGAAAGGGGCTTTAGTCATCTCTGTGGGATTTGCATATATTTTGTGATGAATGATTTTTAAATGACAGTTACAGCAGCATCAGTTTCCCAAAGTATTTGATGTGTCAGCTGATCTCAAATCCCAGAGCTTTGCCCTAACATACAAAATGTATTAAACTATCAAATATTATTATCCAACCATAAGAAGACATCCACATCATAATAGGTCTTCTGGTGCATTTATTGTTCTATAAAAAAAACTGTTTTGAGTTTTGTTGTGAAATTAAAAAGTACCACACGTAATAAAAAAACTGCCAAACGAAAACCTAGGTGCCAACAGTGAACATTTCCTAAATGATTGAGTTTAGGTGTTTGCAGAGAAGAATGCTGTTAATGCTACAACTGTGGGCTTCTAAAATTGTAACAACAAAATAGTTAGGGCATTTTTCTGTTCAAGCATGACTGTGTCCTTTTGCACAAAGCCAACTCTATGAAGACGTGGATTTGAGTGTTTGGTGTGGAGGAGATCAAAAGGCTGGCTAAGATCTTTGTCTTCAACCCCACTGCACAATATTGAGATAAACTAAAATACTGTTTTTGTTCTTCACATTCAACATCAATACCTGATCTCACTTTTTTTTCTGAATAGGCACAAATTCCCACAGACATACTCCAAGGTCTTGCTAAAAATAAACTCCTGTATTAACCATTCTAAATGGTTTAGGATGTCCAAAAAGCCCACAAAGGTATAATAGATAGGTGTGCCAAAAGAAGGTAAAAAATAAGATTGGTGCTTCCATTCCTAGTGAGTTTATGGATACATGACACTCAATCTACCTGTTGTTCCTATATTATTAGGAGGCCTTACAACTCAGCTAGCATGGCCATATTCTATATCAGTGTTTCTCAACCAGGGTTCCATTGAACCCTTGGGTTTCCCCAGAGGTTCTTAGGGATTCCTTGAGCACTTTATGCCTCTCAGGTTACTTAAACTGACACCGATGATCTTTTTTCCTGTAATCTGTGATGATGATATTCTTTTCAGTTGCCAGCAATAAAAAAGACATGACCAGGGTAGCTCGGACCTTCTAGCCCATCCTTTATAAACACCATTGTCATAACTACCGCCTACTTCCAAGAGGGAGGGTGGGTGGGAAACTTTTTCTTTTCAAAAGAGGGCCTCTCACTATCATCCAGCCCTTTTAACATCTCCCATTCCTAATCTCCTCCTACCACACGTTGTATACTAGCCCAGCCCCCTCTAGCAACACTACCTTTTTCTTAACCCCTTAAAAGCTCTGGGCTAGGCCTCGCACCTGGTCATGTGACCCTGCGCCTAATTCTTATGGCTACGGGCCTCTCTTTCTTCTCACTGACCTCCACACTAATGGACTATGTGTTGTAAATATAGCAACGGTTCCCGCAAAAACCTAAAAATTATTTAAGAGTTCCCCCATGGTAAAAAGGTTGAGAAAGGCTAGTCTACAGGGTCATTGAATCAAAACCTCACCAGATCATATTTGTTTACATTTATTATATACAGCACTGTTATAGTCCCCCATTCTTCTTTTCAATTAGTTCTTGAGCAAAGATGTCAATGTGTCAAGCCTTCATACTGCTGGATCTTTCTCTATGTGCTTGTGATAAATTCATCTTTACACACACTTCTCTCTGTTGACATATACTTATCACCCTCAAGGAGAAGATGAAGAGATAAGGAGATCCTCAAAATGTGTCGACTCCTTTTACATTTTAATAGAAATATCCACATAATAACATGACTATGTATTTTCAAGTTGTTTTATTATAAGTTTTGACATTCTTTGGTAATAGTCGTTTCAATATAACTTTGGCAATATTGAGGCAAAAGGAATCACCATATCTTTTAAATTATTAGAAGAAATATGCTTGAGCATGAGCTTGCCTGGTGCTGTAAAATGCTCTAATACTTGGCAAGTTTAAAGTGATAATCTTCTCTATTTCTTTTTCAAATTTGTACTTTTATTTGTTGGAGATCTACTTTATTATCGGGCCCCACCAAAACAATTCAACTAGACAGAAACTTGTATAGAATATTTGTTGGTAGATCTAAAAGAGAATACAATCATATTGTACAATGTGTACAAAAAATATAAACTATAAAGTGGAACTCTTTGGATCTTTTCCAAAGAATGTTAGAAATGTTTGCTGTTTGCACGGTTCATCTTCCTCCATCTAAAACCTACACTTCAAATTTGAAATTCCTTTGTTCATCAACATAATTCACTTCCAATAGACTTCAAAGAGATAATTTTGATTCATAAAAAAAATTAGTAAAGATATAAAAAAGGCCGGGTATGGCTAACACATGATAAATCAGCATCTTTGAATATTTTCATGACCGAAACACATGAAATATAAATAGTCATTAGCTGATGACTTCCCAAGGCTAGGTGTGGTGTCCTGATGACTTTATGTCATACTTGGAATGTCTGGATGAATCAAATCCACATGTAGTATTTATTTCCCAGCCCAAAGATTATAGACTTGTCGGATACACAAACAGTTACAAAAATAAAACTAATGTTTTTTCTGTTCAGTCTAGAAATTGTGAATTCTAATTACAGTACTTTGCAAAAACAGATCTATTAATCCAGCAATTTAAAAGCAACCTCCCTGTAGAGAAGAGAGTAACTGGTTTCCAGAGTAGAACAAACATCTATCAGAGGCTGTCATAAATTAAATATTTGTTTTTACCTTTCCTTTCAGTGGTTTAAGGAACTCTGCTAAGATGGCAGATTTTAGTAGACTTCTTTTTTACTTTTTAACTCTATTTTATACATTAGTGGAGGTATGTAAAACAAATCACCATGTAATAAATTCAAAAAGCATGTTACCCAGGGTCAATGGTGAACAAGGGGGCACCTTGGTGTGCAATTTAAATCCCTTACATGAGGGAAGAATAGGGATGGGGATGGAAGCATTTGACACCTGGGCTAGTACTAATAAGACATATTGGGCTGGTGGACCTGAGTGAAGATACTTCACTATTCAGACACAGAGAGTAGAACCTACAGTCAGTGACAGCTGCCGGACATTAAATAGTTACTTGGGACCCAGTCAGACATGTGATTGCAACTTTTGACAGAGGTTGGCCTTCCAGCTTATTTGCAGCTCTAAGATGTCCCATGACCGAATCTCAAAAAGTTGAAAGGAAGTGTGGATAAAAAGTGCCGCAATAAACATTTTAGCAATTAAGCAAGCATTTAATCATACCTACCAATCACCATGGCACACTTTGAATGGTATACATAGAAATATAACCCTAACATTAAAGGGCCAGGGAAATAGATAGTCAGATTAGTAAAGATTAGCCAGGAGTTTAGTGCAGATATCTCACCAACATGAACCCCAAAAAATAAAATAAAGAACTGTCACATTGACATTTTTTTATTATGATTATATTTATTATTTATTTATCTTTACACTATTCAGGGCATGTCTCATTTTCTGGGCCAAAAGTAAGTGGTTGTAATTAAGTGGTTTATGGTATAATAGATATAAATTTTCTTTTTTCAAATCTATAGGACAATAACATAAAACAGATTGGGTGTTGAAATTGTCAAAATGGGTAGTGAGGCCATAAGAGGACACTGTCAAGCCCGGGTACTGTCTGTAGGATAACTTTAATTGGTGGCCTTTCAGTCACAGTCAAGAGTTCCTAAGTGGTAAAGAATGTATTGGTCCACCAAAATCAGAGCTTCCCCAGCTTGAGTGTTAATATCTAAAAATCCTCTACTTGGTGGCTGGCCTCCTACTATTGTAGGGGTAGAGTGGTGCTAGTGTAATGCAGTGCTGTCTAATACTGTAATACTGTAAGTCCATGCGGATGTGATAATGAACCCTCAAGGTGAGTGTCCATGAGCCTGAGACAGTGACTGAATATTGCTTGCTATAATTTAACTCAGAAAAGGAAAGTCATCTGGTGGATATTCTTTGGGGTACAGATGAGTTTTGATAAGATTTTGATGGTTTTTTTTTTACTTTATATTCCAAAAACACGCAGCTAGGTTAATTGACTTCCCCCCCAAAAAAGTGACCTTAGACTGTATTAAATACATATGACTGAAGTGGGGACATTATTGTGAGCCCCTTTGAGGGGCAGTTAGTGACATGACTATGGACTTTGTAAAGTGCTGCGTATCATGTTGGCGCTATGTAAATACTATGCAACAAGAATAGTATTCAAAAGCAGAATTGTCCTTTAACATTTGGATGCCAGGACAGTGTGATTTTTCCAAAAGAGACTTGCAATAGATATTAAAAAAAAATAATAATAAAAAAATTAAATTTAAACTTTTCCCCAGTCACCCAGAACTAGTACTTTGAAGCTGCAAAGTTATTAGTTATAGAATGTTAGCAGTACTAGTACTAGTAAGATTAGTTGTACTTGTTACTTTTCACTCCAGCTCTCCTCCAGCATTTACTCATTACACTCATGCACGTGTCATGTTTGAATAATTCCATAAAATCAGATACACGCATACTTCTCCTTTGAAGAGTTCTCCAGCAAATTATACAGTTCACCAGCACAGCCACATTAATGCTCATTAGCGAAATTATCCCTCTGCAGTTTGTTGATGTATTAAAATATACAGAATCCTGTTACATACTTGACAGGTGACTTTCGGAAAGAAAAGTAGTACACATTTCTGCTGTGTCAGTTGAAGGCAATATTCTGGAACTAGTAACATGGCACTATATCGGTAGAAAGAATGACATTATCTGGGTTAGGTAGCATGGTTCCAATCTTTTTTTCACAACTGAAATTCTTGTGCAGCATTCAGCCTTGTTCAGCCAAGTGTAGCGTGTTCTCTCTATAGGTGGGGCAACAAACATGCACGGGCTCAGTCAAAAGATATGGTCTAGGAGTTTTTGGAACTAACGCAATCAGCAGAAGAGAGGGAAGGAGTAAAGAATTTCCAACCGTGTAGCCCACAATCTGGAAGGCACAGGAACCACACAATGAAGAGCCCGTCACTATCCCTGTCCTTGTCCTCTAGAGTAAGAGACTGGAAGCTCCTAATGCCAACCCAGCCTTTATTATAATAAACCACTTTCTGGTCATTTTTGATGTGGTGAATGATCCTTCTTCACAGTCCTGAACTCTGTAGCATATGGGGGCCCCTGTTCTCATACAGTTTACCTTCCCCAGACATCTCACTGGATCTCTAAGTCTCTCAGACTATTGAAGGTTCTCCTCCTTTTTTTCCAATCTGACTGGGCCAGACCCTAAGCCTTGGGCTCTCAAGCCTCGAAGATTCTGGACTTTTCCATTGCCAAGATCTTCCTTTCTCTCCTGATTTTCCCTGTACTTATCCTCATTGAAGAACCTGCTTCATTGGGCACCGATACCAGTGACTGGACACAAGAAAACATATTTCACTAGTAATTGACCTCCTTTGCTACTATGACCAAGAACCCAGCAACAGAAGAGGGTCACTCAGCTAGAAGAATCCAGACTCTAAGCCAAATCTTAAAATTGCATATATAGAATAACATAATTAGGTAAAATAACTATAAAACATACTCAGTCAATCAGATATTTTACTATCAAGTTCTACTTTTTCTATTTGCCTGACCATGTGAGCTGTATAAAGTCAGTGAGACTGTAGTTTACCTGCAAAGTTTTCATCAGTGTGCCCATTTTAATGTGAAACACCAAAAACAGTTCCAAAACTTGTTTCACCTTTAGAATTATTGCAATATCCAGAAGCTCAGTAACATAGTCCTAAACTAAGCTACTGCAATATGGCTCTGATTTTTATTCTGAGCCTGACTCAAATGACATGGCCCTCCGAGTCTCTCTCTAATAGCAGAACCCTAATTCTGAGTCTGGTACCATGGCTCTGATTATGGATCTTGTAACATAACGTTGAGTTTACTCTGATAATATGACTCTAGATTTATGATCATGGACCTGGTAACAATAATAATGGTGCTGGTTAAATATTATCCCAGTACATTTCTTGGTATTTAGTGTGGTCTTAATGGATAAAAAGAAAAAAAACCTGCTCAGTTATACAAACATCAGTGGTCCAAACAATGGTTCATGTACCCAGTTGGTCTCATTGGCCTTGGTAGCTACCTTGCCATCCATGTGGCCAAGCAGAAGACCCATGAGGGGCACAGAGTATGCAGAGATGAAAAGTCAGAAAACTTTTTTCCTCTCCCTACAATTTGATAAAATATTACTTTACACATCTTTTAGCAAGTTTAATTATTTTGTTATTCATTGTGTATTTAGCTGTTCAGCCATAGTTGCCTTTACTTTCTTGTTTACGCAATACAACCATATGAAAACCTTCTACTCAGAGCTTTATCATACTAGATGACCATTTATGTTTCATATTAAAGATTCCAATAAAATAGAAGATACACACTGCTCCTTTGAAGAGTCATTCTGAGAATTATAAGATTCTGTCAGCAGAACTTCAGGTACACTAATTATTAAAATAATTTCTATCGTGTAATTTGTTCATATCCTAAATTATATAGAGTGCTGGTAAATATTTACCAAGGGGTTTGTCATGCAACAAACACAACTTACACAAACATTATTCATTTTTTGTCTGCAGAGAAAACTTCTTCACCAATAATATCAATGGAATCAGGAATAATTCCCTTAATTTACAGTTTCCCCCTCTAGCCAAGATCATGAGGGAAAGGGGAGGAAGCAACAGTGCCATGTGCAGTTATTGGGGGTATGACAGCCCTGCAGTGACCTGGCCTAAAGGTAATTAAATGCTACACCACCAATGGGCCACAGAAACATACTCCTAGCATGTACTCCAAGGTCCTGGGCCAAGCGATGACTTTAAAAATGTAAATGAATAAAACACTCAAAAACTAAATATTGGTAAAAAATGCTTAATATATAAGTCACCTCCTATAGTTACAAATAACCTAGCAATGAAGGTTTATCCAGCAAAAAATAAATGCATGAACAAAGGTACTAACATGAGAGTTCGACATGCATATTAATATGACAAAAAATCTGACATTATGGAGTTGCAAAAGTGAACGCATGATAGAATTTTTGTGGGACACAAAACCCCAATCCACAAGCTGTTCTTGCCTGGTTCAAATATCAACTTTTTGCCTTTTATATATGCAATAGGGCTTACTTATTAAGGAAATAGAGTTTGTTCTCCTACCAAGGTGATTTATTCCTTGCGGTGAAAATTCATTTTGCAAAGAATACGCAAGCATGAAAGGAAAGCTAAAGTCAGCAGAGCTTCATCTCATTTACTAAACTAAGTAAAATATCCCTTGCAAGGTGAGAATGCATCTTGCAATGTGAACATCCTATATAGTTTTAGTCATTCAGGCCCATTGTGTTCCTCTACTTACCATTCTGTCACCTTGCCAATGGTAGGTAGAGGCACACAATGGGGTTGTAGTGTCCACACTGGTGCCAATAAATGGCGTCACAGTGATATCCGTTCCAGATGTGATCCTAGAAGTGTCACTTTTTAAATTTTTTTTTTCTAATTTGTCTTAGATCCAGCAATGCCAGTGATTTTTTAGCCCATTAAGCCTTTGTGTTGCTCCTGCTATTAGATAAATATGGCAAAGTGGCTGCAATAAAAAAGCAATTCTTTTCACCATACAGATATCAAACTGCGAGCTGAACTGTAGAAGCTGTCAGCAGCACTTCTGGCTATTCATTAAACATTCTGAAAAAGCCTTAGGCCTTACCAGGGAATATAACAATGGAACTACAATTATTGAATTATGAGTAATTGAATTTACAAATCTTCACTGACTGCAAACTGGTGCAGACAATAAGTTACTTGCTAAGGGATTTTGATTTAGGTTAATCTATGTTTTTGTAACCTATATACTATATACTAGCACTGAAGAAATAAACAAGACACGTATGATGTTATTTATTTTAGCAGATATAAACTCTACCTGACAATCTTTCAAGCTGTATGACTCACAACGCACGTGGCATGTGAAACCCATGCAGGGAAAATTGGAAGTTCGTGTGCGAGGCGGCACAGCTCCAAATCTGTGGTTAGCAGCCAATAGCTGTATAATAAAGAAAGTGATGTCATGTCAAAGCCATCTCAACAGGGCATTCGGCAAACAGGGTCATTTACTAGCCAGCCTCGTGTCTGAAAGCAGCTCTTACCTGCAGGACTGCATGTTTCATAGCAAGAAATCACATCAAAGGGAGGTTCCAGTACGTGATGTGACCTGCTATTATTGCCTCCTTGGCAAAGCTCCCCATCGTTACTTTTAAGAATCCTGTTCATGTTGTTCAAGATTTGTCAATATATCTCATAAGAGAAGCCTGGGGCTCTGAAAACTTGTTTTTTTTAATACTTCAGCCAATTTTCAAAATAATGAAATAACAATTTTTCTACATAAGAAAGACATAATTTCTAGCCAAAGTATATTAACCTCCGTAGTGGTGTATTTCTTTCTTGTTTTATATGTCTAAAAGCGGTACATTGTTTTTCATGAAAATTTATTTTACAGTATAATATATTAGTATAATAAAGTTTGAAACACAAACTCATAAAAGAATAATAAATTGAATAAATTTAAAAATCTATATATTTAAAAAAATATATATTTTTTTTAAATTTTGTTTAAAAAATACCTAATTTACTCATACTAATATATATACTGTAAAATAATGTTCCTGAAAACAATGTACTGCTTTTACACATATAAATCCAATGTATTACATTCAATACAGTTATTTTGTATTGAATACAATACAAAGGATTTTGAATCACCCCGCCCCAGGTAAGGCTCTATTTACTATTATCTCCCATAGGTTTACCTACCCCGAGTGTGATTCGGGGTTACCGCTTTTAGCAACTTTTTTCTACCCTGCGTCACACTCGGGGTTACCTCTAGGGAGGTTAACCCCCCTAGCATTCTAATTCCGTCCAAACTTACATGCAAAAAGTGGTAGATTTTTTTTTTGCATGGAAATTTATTTTACATTGTAGGCTACAATTCTTAGGCATAACTCACTGAAAAATGTCCAATACCTAATAAATGTAATAAATTTAACAATAAACTTTAAATAACAAAAACACAAAAATCTATTAAACAATTATTTTGTATTGAATCCAATACAAAATTATTTCAATTTCCCGCGCTCCACCCACCTCCACGATGCACCAACCCCAGGCATCGTCTCTGCATCGCGCGGCTAAAGGTCAAAGAATACAGACATGTCCCCAGGACCTGAGGGGAGCAGGATGCCGGGGGACAGCGATGGAACAAGGTAAGTGGGGTTTTTGTTAGGTTAAAGCGACTTCAAGTGTAACTCAGGATTACCGCTATTTGCAGGTAAAATCCACCCCGAGTCACACTCAGGATTACCGGTAGGGGGGTTAAGCTTGTTAGAGCTCTCTATGATCTAAACAATTGGTCTATTTTATTAGTTTAACCCCCCTGGTAGTACTCGCAAGTGTGGATCGGGGGGAATTTTAGGTACCAAAAGTGGTAATCCCGAGCCAAACTCGGGGTAGAATAAAATAATTCTACCTGGTCCTCTCGATCCAGCGTCATCCTCCAGCGAACCTTGGCCAGCCTCTGCATCACATCCTCGGCTCGATTGATTGGTTGAACCTACATCAGCAATTCAGTGTTGCTAAATTCCACCTTAGTCTCCTTGCATAGCATATTTATGGTGGGTTTCTAAATGGTGACAACAATGGGCTATCCCTGGTAATGCTTTTTGAAATTGCCACCTGCAGTTTCCATTGGAAGAGCAAGGGTGACAACATAGCTGAACATTTGTAAGACGGATAGAAAGCTGTCACCTTTTAACAGGTCATTCCTGGACAAGGATCCTAATGGCTTGATCCCCAAATAATATATTAATATAGCTGAAAACATTGCATATAATTACATTAACTTAAAGTTTTGGTGATTTAGTGAGTAGGTATACTTCAAGTGCCGAAACCTTTAGAAGCCAATTAGAATTCACTCTGCACAGCAATGTAAAATGGGTTGTGGCTGCCTGCTACACATTATGCCCTAAAGGATTACTACTTTTCAAGAATGTAAATATTTCCTAAATACAGTATGAGCCAAATAAGCTGATATTTACCCATTTCAGTTCTTGAGCCTGTCCAATGTTTCATAATTGAGTGTATGTTGTTTTATCATCTGTATCAAATATTCAGGACATTATGGCACATAAATCTAAATCTATAAAATTCTCATTGAGGAATACAATCCCATATGTCACTTGTTAAAAATTCTAATTAACATGTCGACTATACTCAGTCAGCCAGTATTTTTAGGTTTGCTTTCCTGCGCAGGTTGCAACTTCCACACCAACTTCTATTCCCACCTCAACCACTCCCTCTTTGGATCCGGCCCCTAGGCTCCCCACACCGCCTGATGATCAGTTCCACATCCACTTTACCTTCCCCATAAATCTCCAAAAATGTATCCGAGTAACTAGCATCCCTTCATGGACCTCACTCACCACATACCCAAAACTCCTCCTTTTAAAAAAAGCCAAACCTCTTGGGTGAGTGGGTGGTTCACCTTTCCCCACATTACCCAAGCTCGAACTGATACATCCCCCCATCCTACCAGCTTGAACTTCATTGACCCTTCCCCTTACTCCGACCCACCAACCAGGTAAAAAAAAAAACATCGCTTTCCTAGAAAAACTTATCCCATGTTCTCTGCAACACCCCTGTCATGCAGCCCCACCGCCTATTTCTTCCTTCATTTGTGCTCCAGGCCTTAGTACAGCTCTTAATTACTTACTTACTGTATAGTAGCTAGAGGTATTTAATTTCACCAGCAGCAGATTTACCTTCAAATTTGACTAGGTGAGAGACAGAAATAATTATTGTAGCAAAGTGACTTAATACTTCCACTGGCTGGGAAACCAACAGCCCAAATTTCAAAGCAGTGTGCTATAGCTTACTGCATATATATTTTTTACCCACACATATATTGTATATAGGTGTATGAAATACTGAGTGTTTGATCTGTGGTTAGCTTTAGCTGGATTCCCCAGCATGGATTCCCCTATTCCTGAAATTCTTCATAAAACATGGAGGTTCGGCTGTCCCTGGCTCAGAAAAACTTAGAAAGACACTTGAATGCATGATGAAATTTCCTTGATATTATTAAACAAGTCCATGTGAATTTAAAGCCCTCACAAATGTGATTCCATGGTCTTTCCTTCCCAATATGGTCCCAGCCTACTCCCACTCAATCACAATTTAAAAATACATTTTAAAAAACTCTATTTTGTACTCACTTAACAGCTGTCATGTGATGTTCTTGGGTGCCTTTTTAAGGACTGGAGATTGGTGATCTACCCATGCACACCAGGCCCAAATCAGTCTTGTTGACACCCCAATCCTGATGCCATTGCTCTACTGAAGAGCCCAGTGGATTCCACCAATGGACAGTCAATAGAAAGTGCCCATGTCTACAGACAGCAATGTCCTGAAAGAGGACTCCTACTCTGCAATCAAGAAGAACTCAGGACTTTGTTAGTGTCTGGGACTGGATGTTTAAATTAAACATAACTGTTTTTGGGCAGTGAGGGATCCTAAACACAAACTTTATTACTGTTTAAAATATATATTTCACAATGACCACCAACAGTCATCAGGTGAAAGCTCCACACAAAATGCAGGGAGATCAGAGTACAGAAGAAGTTACTCAGGCACCACACACACCGTCATCACTCCTCACCATTAGCAGTGATAGTTTCAAAGTTGGATTACGCATATGATGACCTGGACAAATGACAATGGCCTAGGACCTGGTTGGATGACCCCTGCTAAGTCCCACTCCAAAGCAGAGCATAGCAGGCTGCCCTAATCGCTTCAAAACCCAATGCAAACAGGTTTTAAACAGAATCATCTCAAATGCTGACATGAGGGGTCCCATGCACACCCCACTAAAGTCATACCTTCTGTCAAGAACCTATGCTCAATCATGCTCTACATAATGGGTAGAGGTGAGCGGAACGTAATAAATTAGAGTTGGATCAAAATTTCATGACTACTCTGGATTCAGAAATTCTGAGTGGAAATTCATATTTGTTTAAAAAAAAAATGTATAGGTGGCCTATATTTGGAGCCCATTTTTTGTTTTTTAGCCCAGCTAATCCAACTGCCAGACGTTGACAGCTGTCAATGTCTTTTTGCTGGGTTGGGTATGTTATAAGCTAAAGCTTCCATCGACATTTAAAGGTATGAAGTACAGCTCATCTAATTGAGCCAGCAGAAGTTCACAGCTGCCAATGTCCACTGCTGCCTACAGCTCAGCCAATACGGCTGCACCAACACCATTCCAAAGAAACGCAGCAGCATGTCATTGGATGATAATTTGGGATATCTAAACTCAGAATTTAAGCTAAAAAAACTCTAATTCCAAGTGCCAGTCAGAATAGCTCAGATATAAATAGGAAAAAACTCCATTCGGAACTATCCGGCCACTACTAGGTATATCTCCAATGATATCTCATAGCGAATGAGCCAACAAGAGGTGGAAAAGGAAGGTAATACCTCTGACCCTTTTATATCTTGGTGTTGAATGAATAAACAGGAACATTATTCCTTTCAAAAACAGTAAGCTCACTTGTTTGCTTATTTAAAAGTGTCACAATCTGTGCATTTAATGTTCTGTTTATTTTCTTTTACTCTGAAGATCAATCAACATTCACATTCAGTGAATCAATGGCTTTATGTCAATACTATGACAATACTAGTTCTGGTTTCTGCCCTCTCTCTCTGCCATGGCACAGATACATGCTGGAAAAATCACAAATTTCCCTATTTATCTTGTATGACACATTATACTCTTGTATAATGTACTAGTGTTAAACCTTTGCTGCCTAAGACTAAGAGATATTTAGAATTTGGAAGCAGTAGGAATAAATTATGAAATGTGTTTAAGAGCCCTTATATGTATGAATGAGTTCCTCATTGCAAAGCCTCCACCAGTTACATAGTATTGTCACCTTAGATCGGGAAAAAACCTTTAAAAGACCTCAGATGTAATTTGCATCAGATTAGCTCATTTACAATAAACAATTATTCAATTATTAAATACACAAATGCTTCAATTGGCATGTTTGGAATATTGCCATGGTATTGTACATGATATTCAATATTATGCGAGAACTCCACCCCAATTTTTATTGATTAAAAGAAAAGTATTTCCAAGTATAGTTTAGCAGTGATTTAAGCAAATACATTTTTTTACAACAGTCCTAGTTTTTTAAAAATATTTTTGTATTGGATCCTCCAAGACCAAAGCTAATCTAATGATCTTGTCCATCCTACAGATATTTATTGAGCCCTGTTTTAGTTGAGCATTTGGACAGCTTGAAAAACATTAACAATGTGGTGCTTTCTGTTCAAGCTGATACTGTATTGAAATATAGAAAACTTCTATAGGTTTATTTTTGTTCTAAATGTATCTATATAATTTCCCTAACATAAGGCTTTTTCAAAACCTTTCAAGGTAAGCCATCTGGTCCAAGTATGTCTCATCTTATTTTCTCCACCCGTAGTATGAAAACATATCCTAAACACATGTAAAAATTGCAAAATTTGCAAATGTTCAAACAAATGTTTTAGGTGTGTTCTGTCATATTAATGTAAAATATTGTGGTCTTTAAGTTTTGTTCATAATGTAACTCATCTATCATTGCAATGTGCTCAAACTGAAGGAAGTGTAAGATTTCTTGGGAAAATTCAGGAAAAAGGTGCATTTCTGTGAATAAAGAGTAAGTGCCAATGAATCATAAATATATGGTTTATGTATCTATGCATGCATTTAAAATGATTGTATGTATCTGCCACACATACATTGTAAATGTGTCAGAAAGAAAGAGACATTTGACTTTCAGACAACCAACCCAAACAGAAAAAGATTTGGCAAATGAAGGTGCTGCTGTACCAAATATTGAGCTCCCTTTGTAAATTAAATGTTCAAATGAAATAATATCATACATTCACTTCCTTGATTTTGGGATATTAATAGAATATTAGCAATGGAAAAGCTGATGAATTAGGTCACTATTTATGAAATCTACAGAATATATTGCATTACCTAATTAATACAGTGCACACCTGAAACACTTGATTGAGTTTGCCAATCTCACAATTATTACATAATTACATAATTAGTCAGGTTGAAGGACATAAGTTCATGAAGTTCAACCACATGTATTTAGGATATATTCTAGGACCACAGATTCCATATAAAAGATCAGCGCCATACCTAAAAATTTCAACTGATGGGTTAACCGGTTTGTGTTTTAAAAATAGCTCTATAGAGAGCAAACAAATGAATTATTTGGACCCTGAGATAAACCTACAATATAAGCTGTTCAGTTTGTACAAACTCCCAATCAAACATGTGGGATGACGTGGATAGTCACACTTTGTGATTGAAAACGTTTGGGGGCTGACTGGACGTTCAACACACCTACTCCACCTTCTTCTACATCACCTCTAATCCCACCATAAGACTTACATTAAGACCATCTTTATTATGTTATTCAGTTGCCTTGTATCCTTGTGGAGTCGTGATGGACCAGTTGTATGCAACGTCAAGGCATGAATCAAGCAGGGCCAACCAAGTTCTGATTTCCTAACATGCTGAAATTGTTTTTTTTTTAAGTGGATCTGTATTATTATTCAGTAAGTGGAACATTTAATCAGCATGGAAGTGGCTTTTTGGAGTTTGGTAATTAGTATGGAGTCTTTCATCACAATTTGTTTTAGGATAATGGGTTTCCCTTCAACCTTAGATGTTTTAGGCATCCAAAATATATATTTATTTACTTAGTAATTATAGGTGGTCCTTTATCTGCAGAGATGTAATTTCAGCTGATTGAATATCCATAGGGGAATTACTTTTTTGTAAAATAGTTACTGTTGTGTGATGAAGGAGCTGATGTAGAGCTTTGAAAAATATAGGATAGAGCAGATTATGCCTTGATGATTTTTTCCCCAGTTGGTGATCTATACACTTCTAGCAGAACCACTAGCTACTGAAGGTCTGTACATACAGCAGTAAAATAGTATAGCATGGTCATTCCATCATTATCCTACCACACACCCCATCCATCTGACTAATTAATGGGTATCAGCATATGGATGACATCATTACTCTATTCTTTCATTCTGGTTCAAGTTTCCATTGGTACATTGATTTCACTTTGGTGCTGGACCTTCCTCCTCTATTTAGAATTTTGCTATACTCAAGTTTATTGACGGACTCATGTACTTACCCTAGTTTATATAAAATACATGCTCTGGGTAGCTCGGACCTTTAGCCCCCTCCGGTACCACCCCCCGCCTACCAGCCATCCCCAAAAACACTCATATAACTGGCAAGCAGCCGTTTATTAACAAAATAAATAACCTTTTATTTTAATAAAAAACATCTGAATATAAACAGTTCAAACATAAATAACATACAAAACATGCATTAACATAAATTAAAATAACTTAGCATAATTGAACAATTTGGAAACCAAATTACCATACCTATAAAAATACCATAAACATACAACATAAATATAAAAAACTTACTCCAATATTTAACCAATAAAATTCTCATTAAACAACAGTGACCAATTGCACTATGTGAATCAACATGCACTAAATTTACCCAACCAGGCTGAAGACCTAGGAAAGGTAAAGCCCGTACCAACCACGTATATTTCCAAAATATCACACTGGCCCCTAGCTGCCCAGCACCGCCTCAGGGACCCCACACTGTAAAAACCATAAAGGGGGTACCCCACAGCTGGGTTGCCCCTTCCAAACTTACCACCAGGACTCTTTCATTCCTAAAACCCAACCGCCACTACCTAGCCATAGGGTGGAAGGGTGGGAAATTTTTTTTTCCGCAAAACAGTCCTTAACTTCTGATTCCCTCCCTATTTAATCCATCTATTCTCCTCCCCCTTTTACTTCTGACCCAGTCCTTAGCTAACCCCACCCCAAGCTCTCCACTAGTTAACCCTTTAACCATTCATTGGGGCTGCCCTCACCCGGTCATGCAGTCCCTATGCCTATTTGCCTTGCTGCAGGCCTCACTTTTTAATAACATACATAATTAGATAATTACCTAGAATTAGGATTTAACAAATTTGTTTCCATCAATTAGACCAATAGCATGTTGAATTGGGAATTTTTTTCTATGCTTACTTTACTCCAATCATGTATAGAAATCAAACAACATATGAATTTCCTTTGCTCGTAGCTGGATAACTAAAGCGATTAAAGCTTTTCTGAGCTAAATTAAAAATGTTCTCCTATAATAAATCAACTCCACAATGAGAAAATCTTTGCTGCAATTCTCAATTAGGTAAAATCCCACTGCTTCTAAAAGATTATTATAAATAAATATGTGTATATATATATATATATATATATATATATAAATTATATATTTACAGCACAAACCATTTAATCATTTAATGCTATGAGAAGTTTCTACCTTTTCATTCTCCGTATGTTATAATAAGAGAACCTTTTTTCCCATATACACCCTCTTTAACGTTTGTCTAGTTGCATTGGACATACCAGTTATCAGTTGTAGATAGTATTTCCATATTATTAAATTATCCTGTAATGTAGTTATATTCTTATTGTTTCATTTTTCCTGGTATGAATTTTAAACACCTGTAGTTCTCTTGCTAAAGGCTTTTCTTCTGGACCAGGGCAGGGTTTTGGTTGACATTCATTGTCATCTGATGGATGAACACACCTTCCATCTCTGCAATAACAAGGGTGGTACCAGCAAAATATGGATCCTCCAATGAAGAACAACAGGGCCGTTGGCCACCCAAGCATGACCGCCTCGCCAATTTCTTGTTGCTGGACACTTTTACAATAGGAAAAGCAAACAGATTTCATGATGTTGACAGCTACAAGTGTCACAGGGATCAAAACAAGAATTCCCGCGATAATGTAGCAGATACCCGAAAAAAGGAGAAAGCAGGGGCTGCTTTTAAAGTTTTCATTGCAGCATTTCTTATATAACATGCCAATAAGACCATTCAAAAAGCCAGCTACTGCTGCCAGCACTGCAAAGGACATAAGCACTTTGGACATCTTCAAATCTGGAGTCAGTGAATTGGATGTAGAATAGGAGTTGCAATACATTGGATTTCCACTTTGCCTCACACAGGTTACCCACAGGCCATCCCAACGACTTATCCAATGTCCATCAAGTCGCATGCCATAGCCATTGCTTTCTGCTACAATAGAAACTCTCCAATGGGGAATTCCACAGACAACAAATGTGAGAATCATGGCTATGCCACCCAATATCATACCAACGGATTGAACTATACCGGGCACCATTATGGCAATTAGCTCAGGTTTTTTCTTAGATCGGAAAGAATACTGTAGAAAGAGAATCACACTTTTTCACACGCTGTTATAAGTGCCTTCTTTTCTGCTTGGAATCCTTACTTTTAATGTCCTCTTTAAGTACCAGTGTCTCCTTTCTGGACTTTCAGTGTCTTCTTTTTCTGTTTTCAGTGTTGACTTTCTTTTTACTGGAAAGAATCTTAACTTGAACTTGCAGTTTCCTCTCTTTGGATGCTCAGTGTCTTTCCATTGAATCTTCAGTAAGATGATCAGGTCTCAGTTCCAAGCAAGTTCTGAAAAACGGAGTCTTAGCAGTCAATTTATTATTGCTCTGGCACGTGCATAAATTGTGTTCTTTTACATAAGACATCAGGTGTGGTTTTTCCAAGTTGTCCAGTCTAAACAGAACTCAGTGATCCAACTCAGCACACCTAAGGCTATGAAAACGCAATACTCTTGGCACAGGAAAACCAGATGTCTTAGGGATGTCTAAGGGGAAGCTGCCTGTGATTAACATGTTTAGTATCTGCGTACAGTATGTACATTATGTAAAACACTTGAACATTACTACCCAGCATGTGAATAATTAGATGTTTAGGCAAGCAGATTAGAGGTTTCACCTAGGAGTTTGAAACATAAAGAGAATCATTGACATAAATTTAGGATTGTGTACAAACAAATAAAACCCAAGATGTTATGCACAATGGTACCTGAAAAGAACATGGACATACTGTATTCCATCTGCTCAAATTAAGGCTTTAAAATATTTTTGTTTGTAGTCATATATAATGTGCCCAATGTAATATTGCTGAAACACATATTGCTGTAATATTGGTTTTTGTATCACTTAGCATCTTTACAGCAAATGTTCTGGAGTTTCAGTAACAATAAACATAAAAATTATGTAATAAAATTAAATTTATAAACTTGAATTTAAAAAAAAATTATTTTTGTTGATGTTATTGTTGATTAATTTATAGGTAACAACACTTAATCGATTGACAAAAGTTGAACCAGAGAATAAAAAAAAATACTCTTTTAGGGGGGTTCTCCCTGCCTTTTTACTTACTTTATGTCTTGCTCCCTTGGCAGGCATCAAACTCTCTTTTCTCGGATGTTATGGATTGTAGACGGGCTCTTTCTTTCTTCAGTTACAATGTAGGGCAATTGGATCTGCATTGTAGGTAATGATATCAGAGTCTGTGACTGACAGCGCACCTTAGTGTGAAGTAGGGGGTGTAGTTGTAGAAGAGGAGGAAACCAGTCAAGGTATGAGGGAAAGCAGAACTAAACCATCAAAACAAAAATTTGTGACAGACAGGTTCTTTAAAACAATAGTCCCCAACCTTTTCAGGCTTGTGGACCACTAAATGCACAGACTTTGCACCACACATGTGCGGGGAGCCGTGTGTCACTTAAAGGGAAAGAAACTTGTCCTCAGAGTGACATCATGATACCAAAACCTGCCCACTCTCCCATCATAGGTCTAAGCCTAAGGTCCAGAGAAACAATCGGCCCACAGCCCTGAGTCTGCGATGTCTCCGGAAGACGTGGTCCGGTTAGCCCCCCAGCGGGGGTGGTAGTAGGTGTTCCGGCCGGAGCCACAGCCCATTTGTCACACGACTACTAGTGGCCCGCGGACCAGGGGTTGGGGACCCCTGCTTTAAAAAATACACTTACCTGCCTAATTGCAAGCTTTTATTTAAACTCACTAGTCCTCCTTGACCAAACCTGGATGACCTAGCTCACATGTGCACAGAGTTCATTCAGTCTCAACAGCCCCAGAAGATGCCAGAATACCCAGCATATACCAACATCCTACTCTTAGCTCTGCATACACAGCTCATTAAAGTAAGAAAAGAAGATTGTGAACAGGTATGGAGCAGCAGGTGAAAATATTTTATTGCAGAAGGGACATCGCCTCTCCTTCTAAAATAAGAATTCTACCTGCTCTCAATTTCTGTATGCAGAACTATATTTCTGCTTTAAATAAAAAGAGTGCTTTTTAAGGGTGTCCTAGACATAAAAGAGCATTAAGCATGATTTGTTTATTACCTTTGAGTCGGGCTTTAAATTTAAAATATCTATATAAGGATTGCTATTAAAGTTTCTTTCTAATTATTTAAAAATATAATACCAATGAAATAGAATATGCTCTGTCAGCAATATTATTCTTTTAAAACTTGCCTTTTATTCCATTAGCAGCTTAAAGGTAAATAATCTAATGCAAAATCATCCTCAACGCAATTTAGACAGAAACCCAAGATGTTCATGAGGACCTCAGTTTTAACCCTTAGGGGGAATAGCACAGTTGGTAAGTCATATTACAAGGTAGTAATAGATTAATAGATTACAAAAAATTATATATTGCATGGCAATACATGCAATGCAGATGAGGAATAATTTGTTCCTATAGATTTTCATATTGTTGGCAATAATAAGAAATTAAAGCTGTTATCGTTTATAGGGCTAAATTGTAAATGTACACAAATGTACACCATACAAATAGGCAGTATAATTTGCCATGTTGTATCAAATGTTTATTGGTGCTTTTACTGGGAAAAGTCCCGGATGGATGTTTTGTGGGACCATGGTTTCCTAGATTTTTTTACGAAGGTAGATCCAGCACAGATTTGTTGCAGGGAAGCTCTAGCTTTCCATGCAGGTTTTTCAAGTTCTGATCTGGGGTTGGTTCTACTGGAAATCTGTAAGACTGGGGTGGGGCAGATTCCCAACTTCGGGTCTCACATTTTCCTGAGGCTCACAAGCCTTTATAGCTCAGGTGCTAAGCAGCAGAGGCTCTAACTGTGTAATACAGACTACCTGTGCCAGTGACAGTAAGAAGTAAAAGTACTGCTTTGGAAGACAGCTTTATTCGTTTTGTTGAAAGACTTTTTGTGTTGCTCAAACACCCCTGCGAGGGCAGATTGTTTTGTTTGTTTGCACTTTTCTTTCAATGTGGGCAGGAGCCCTAAAGAGACACAGATGCCTTATTAACAGCCTGCCATTTGGTGCGAATCCCCACACAATGTACACCCATATGTGGATTCTACATATTCAAACTATAAAATGAAACAGCGTTCAGTCTGAATAGGTAAGTAATATTGCAGTCAAATCAGTATATTGTTTTAAATTTCCTGCAAGGTTACGCCCCAGCACCCTACGTCGGCACGCTCACACGTCCCATTGGTCACGCTGGGTATGCAAGACCAGTGGACACAAATGCCGGGCGAGCATCATCAGAGGATGCCGCAGGCTCATTGGGACCAGGAAAGCCCTTTACAATGTCACCCCAAGTGTGGCTCTGGGTTACCGCTTTTGGTACTAAAAATTAACCCCGAGCCACACTCGGTAATACCGCCAGGGAGGTTAAGGTCATTAGACTAGACTAGTGTCTGGGCAACATAGTGGCTCAGTGGTCACTATTCTTGCCTTTATAGCAGTAGGTACACTGTCTACATGGAACTTTCTGGTGTTTGTGTGGGTCTTTGTCCTAAAACACACTGGTAAGTTACTCTGCTTCCAAAAATTGGCTTTAGGCTGTGTTAATGACATATAACTATGATTGTGAACCCCTCTGGGGGACAAGTAGTGATATGAGCTTTGTAAAGCGCTGTGTAATATGTGGGCACTATACAAATACAAGATAATAACACAGAAATCCTAAGTAGTGTTGTCAGCACTTCCTAGTTAAACAGCAATATTATTGACAGAGTATGTAACAGTCATTACTTAATAAAATGTTAATTGCCTGGGTAAAAAAATCCTTTGGTTTTATTTGTTTCAATCACACACCGCAGATGAAACACACATGCAGATAACAACAAAGCTCCATACTTATTCTAGCTCAGTGATCCAGAAGATGTTAAATGTTCAGAGTATCTAACTCCAACCAGGTGAGCTGTTTTTTTAGGATCAGATCACAAATTGCAGTTTATATAATCCCTCAGTATAGGTCCTGTGTATATTCTCATGGCATACAACATCTATAAAAAATATCGGGAGGTGTTTTTTAGTCAACAGAAGAGGACCAGACAGGGCTGACAACACAGTATGGGATTTTGGATTTCCAGTGCACAAGACAATAGAAAGTGTGCAAATGTGTATATAACCCAGAGATGATTTTTTTACCCTGATATTCACTTAAAACAGACCTAAACTAAAAAAATATACTTTACAGAAATGGGCAGACAACCCTTTTATATAAAGTAAAAATGCTATTCTTCTGCAAAGGAGTGAACCCCTTGCCCATCTGTCTTAATCGCCACAGCGTAGCCCCCCTCACGCCTGCGCAGTGCGAGATCTGGTGGGATAGCCCGAAGAAGAAACAAGACAAGGCAAGATGGCAGTGCCGGGTGCTCCCACCACTGGGATGAAGGAGAATACCAGGACACAATCGAGAACTTCTCCAGCGGGTTCGAGGGATCTGTAGAATTAAAGATAAGTGTATTTATTTTTTATTTTCAGCTTAATTCCGCCTTAAAGACAAATTACAACCCAAGATATGGTAGAAGTCCCCTCCTCTCTTTCCCATTTCTCCAATTTACAGTACATTGATAAGGATTGCAGCAGGCACAGATATGCCAACCCCACCTTTTCCACCACCATTTATATTATATAAATTATATAAAGCCCCTAACTATGAGACCTACCAGTATATCTTCTCCAGTGCAGTGACCGGCAGGTACACAGCTTTAAAGTTATAAAATTGCTGACACTTTAGTATCTCCCAGGCCTCTGCTAATGTTGTTTTGTGGCTTTGTGCCTCGCTGTCTTTGGTAAGTAGAACCTGATAGGAATTGTGGTGCTCTTTGCATTTTTAGTAAGCACAAGGAAATCAAGAATTCACTTCTCTTCCAGCAAGGACTAACCTGCTGTTTCCAAGGAGAGATATTCCTAACATATCACACCACACTCTTGACTTTCCCCAGGCCAAGTATTTTTTTAAACTTTGTCCCTCTTGCTGCCTCTTTGCAGCTCTTCATTGTTGAAGAATTTTTACTGAAAAAGTGCCTAACACTGTATAGCTTACAGGCTATATTGCTAAAAGTGTGTTGTTTATGTATGTCAATGTCTAAACTTTAGTACAGGACTTTAGTAGCTAAAAACAGTTAAACGATTGCAAAGCTTGATCCTTCCCTACTCTAACAGTATGCTTTTAACTCTTAAATTCCATCCATGGGAATTTTGTTTTAAATTTTATTCCAAAACCTAACCTAAATTTTTAAGTCCCCTTCTGAACATCAATTACCCTCCTCCCATGTCTCACTAACTTATCTAGCACATTTATATCAAACGTGTATGATTTCTAAAGTTCCAAAGCTTTTTTATTCTCAGCCTATTGGTCCCCAACCTGATAAATCTTCTGCATACTCATCCTGTTTTTTTACCGGCAATTTCAACTGGCATTGGTTCTCAACGCTGGCCACCCACCTTAGTGTACACTAAATATTCCATGTTTTCATATACTAAAGTTTCAAATGTATAATAGTTACCTCCTAACTATTTTGATTTAGAGGGACTGACCCTCTTGACATTTTCATATCATTTTCTTTTGGGGGGACATGTCAGGGGTGTGTGACATGACTACATACATTACACTAACAAATGTCTTTCTTCCCTTGTTTTGAAAAAATTCTTCACTTGAAAGATTAGTAGGTATAGTGCAAAACTCTACAAGAAAATCTAAATGTATGCATTAACATCTCTCATTTTTTCTATTTAATATGTGATTTTCTGATTTAGGATTTAGAGAAATTATATTTTAAATTGTTTCTCAGCAGCATTTATATTTACTTTTATCTGATGTTTTTCACAATTTCTGGTTTCCAGGTAACAGCCCACCAGCATGTTTACCTTTTATATCAAACATGTATGATTAGTAGCCAGCCACAGTCATCGTGGGGTTTTGATGAGAATTGTCATATGGAAGTCACATTTTACATAGATAAGCAAAGGATGTACAGCGCTTATCAGTTTGTTACCGTGCAGACAACCACTGATTTATCGTATAAATATTTATGTTTATGTCTTCTTATTATAATGACATTCACATGAATATAGTGAAAAAAACAATGAAATGTTGAGGCTAAAGACATCCAAAAGTTATTATTTTGAATGTATAAGTCAAGGATCCTGGGAGTTGAGGATATGTTAGTGAAGCTTGACTGTCCTGTAAAGTATACAGATACAGTTGGCCTACCCATAATCCTTGTCTTGTTCAATAAAGATTCAAAAGCCTGTTAAGGTAAAGTGTTCAAGACCACAACTTTATTAATTATTTGCATATTTAATCCATCTTAGCCACAAAATATTGTTAACATTAATTGCGTGTCCTAGCCATCATTCCTGGACCAGCATTCCAATAGGTTTACTACTATTTAAACACCAGCAAGGTAAAAACACACATAAAAAATTAAGACTATAAACAAAAACATTGAGAAAGGTAGTTGGAAACATTCTAGAAAATTGTATGAAGCTTATGGTCACCCACTTTTTCTATTCATAAACTGTATGGAAACCCTAACAATGAACTTCTAATATTTTCTCTCTACTGATCTAAATATACAGCTAGAAGTGTTCTGGTATATTTGTTCATTAGGTACAAAAATACTTGATTTTTGTCAGAAATCATGTGATCTGATCATGAAGAAGGCAGGAACCTTCTAAATTTTTGGAACGTCAGTTTAATGCCTTAACACAGGGTCTTCCAATTCCAACCCCTATTTAACAAAAACGTTGCACTATACTTATTTTATATAACTATAACCTCATGCCACACTTACATTAGCCAAGGACTCTCTTCACCAAACCTCAAAGGAGCTTTTTTTTCCTATTGGCAAAAAGGAAGCAGTTTTGGCACAGCAACTTGATAAGGATTGTTCAAGGAGCGGTACTTGGGGTTGGCGGATTTGGTAAGGAAGCTCCATCTATTTATTAGTGGTCGGTTCTATTTTATGTTTTGCAGCTCACAAGTGCTTTCAACCTGGTTTGCTGTAGCAAAGATTTACTTCAGCTACTGATATTAACAATGGCTTCAAAAACTAAATTGCTTATTTGTGCTTATGTTCTTCTGTTAAGCTGGAATAGGGTAACTTATTTTCTGCATTTTTCTACGATCCTTTTCTTAAAAAGGGGTTTCTGTGACCAATTTAAAGTCATATAACACAAATTTGACCTCTTTATTTGGGTTAAGTTGGGTTTGTCATAGAGTATAGATTGGTTATAGCTCAACAATGGGAAGCTGCAAGGCCTAATGAGGAACTAAACCATATTTACACTCATCTGTCCCCGTTCCATTGGGAGCGCCACAATCTTCTACTTTTTTCTCTGCCATGTTGTGATCTTCAGTTATCTCTGGTAATTTAGTTCTAGTCACTGCAGGGGAAGCCAGATACTTCCCAATTAGTCCTAGCTCTGATATCATTCTTTAAGATGCGGAATCAGCAGAGGTAGAAGAAGCAGCAGGAAGTAAGAAAAGAAAACGTGTATTGGTAACACCTATGTTTGGATATCCCATAGTGGAGAAAATGGTCACTAGGGACACATAGAAAAGTGAATCTTCTCAACAGGGGCCTTTGTACTTTTGTGTACCCTTCCATATTCTTCCAGAATTAAAGAGAGGCACGTAGCCGTAAGAATTAGGCGCAGTGACTACATGACCGGGGGCTGGGCCTAGCCCAGAGCTTTTAAGGGGTTAAGAAAAAGGGTAGTGTTGCCTTGGTAGTAGAAGGCAGTTATGACAATGGTGTTTATAAGGGATGGGCTAGAAGGTCCGAGCTCCCCGGGTCAAGAGATTTTTACCTTACATACAATATTGATTTTAGGTTTTCCTTAAAACTTCTTATGAATACTTTCCTATTAATATTATTATAGCCCCTGTATGCCTGACTTTGTACAGAGCTGACCATTGAAATAATTTAGTCTATGTGGCAACAAACAATAAAGAATATTACTGATTTACTGAGCAATATTATAGTTTATTACTTAACCTCACCTACCTTTCTAACGTCAAACAGAACATGACAAGCCTGTGATTCTACATGTAATTAGCTGAATAACAAGTCACGTTAAACTCACTGTTGCCTGATGAAATATCCATATACATGTTCTATCCTTTGTCACTGCACTTTAATAATGTTTAATGTTTGTAAGATATGATGTAAGAATTTCCAATATGTGCTTCTAAATTAGTTTTCTCTTTATGTTCCTTTAGCAATTTCCCTACAAACCAGATATTTTTCATTACCTTCAGTATGACATGTTCACAGTTACAACGCAATAACAAAGTGATAAAAAATGGTAGAGTCTTGTACTTGGCTAGCAAAAGAACAGAAATATTTCAGTGGAAAGGAAACATTTGGAAGGAGAAAAAAGGACAGTCATATGAGTCAGGAGCATTACTGTGGGTGAAGCCTTTATTAGCCTTCAAAAATATAAGTAAAGACTTTACTGCTACGCAGTCATCTTAAAGTAGAACTGAACTTGGTGAAAAATGCTGATACACAATTATATCTGTTTGTAAGTATTTCTTGTATGCAGCCCCATTTGTTCATTTCTGTGTACCTTGTTGGAACAAATCTATGCTGGGACAAAGTAACTCCAATGCAATTTGATAGGAATTACGTCTTAATGATTGAGCCGATCAAGCTGGCTGAACATAGGAGAAGACTGAGTAAGAATTCAAAGGAGGAAGGACATCTCAGATCTGGAGGGGATCACTTTGTAAATTCAGACTGCCATAAAGTTCCAAAACTTCTCTATAAAATGTTAAAATGGCTTTACCTAGTGGATATACTAGTTCTTCTAGGCAAGTCTACATATTTTCTAAGTACGGGTTTTCTTTATTCCAACTCTAACACTTTACCAATCAAGACTTAAGCTACGTACACACTTCCAATTATTATCGTTGGTAAACGAACGACGAACGATCCTGCACGATATCTGCGAACGATCGTATAGCACCGATCCTGTACATACAGATAACGACACGATCGTTCGCAGATATTGTACACACGATAGATGCGATCGTTTGAACGATACAGGAAGTGACGTGCACCACAGGAAGTGAGCGAACGTTCGTTCACCGCGCATGCTCAGACCATGGACGATCAATGAACGACCGTACACACGATAGATGGAGGTCAACGATCGTCATCCAATCCGATCCGCCGGTCCGGTCGTTCATTTCCAACGACTATCCTCGTTCGTCGGCGTCGTTGGTTACTTTTTTTACGAACGATTTTTGCCCAATCGATCGTTCGTCGTTTGTTCGTCGTTCATTTCCAACGATAAAAATTGGATGTGTGTACGCAGCTTTAATCTACCTCGAAGGATGACATTAATAAAGCAATTCAGCTATTCCATTCCTCTGATGCTCTTCTCCAGGCACAATACTTTTACTGAATTTTTGCTGATTACCGCACAAATCTAAAAGAAAAACACAAATGAACATTTAAGAAAAAGTAACCTATTTAACTCATATTTAATTATACTGGCATTTAGTTCAAACTTAAGCCTTTGATGTAATATTCCAGACATCAAAGAAGGAATAGGTGAATAGGAATTTTAACAAAACTGATTTATTTGGAAAGCAACAAAAGAAGGGGTCTGGGGGAGTAGACAGAGCCCATAATAAGTACAGTGAACTGTAAAGTGTCATTTCTTGCTCCAACTCAATGACTTACTGAAGGATAAGAATGACAGTTCTGGAGCTTGCACCTTCAAACACAAGTCAGCAGTGGCTGGTCCACATTTCTATCCTGACAGGTCCATTATATAACTTGTTTGAGGCTCATTTGTTTTTTTCTACATAAAAAAATACATGATATTTCTCGATTTTCTAACATCATTGGAAAAATAAGCACCCAGCTTTCTGTCTTATAGATTTAACACATCACCTTTACTAGTTTCATTGTCATTTCCCTTTCTTGGTTATGAAAACATTCAACTGAAAAACATAATCCGGGCATCAGAGAATAATTACCACTGTTGGGAGCCAAACAGAGCCACTGTTACCTAAACTGTTCTGTAACTGTACCAAAAATCAGGCAAAAGCTAATAAAAAAAAGAGATAACTGTAATTTACAGATCTAGCAACTTCATCCCGCGTCTTGAGTCATTGATTCCAGAATAATTAGTTTGTCTGAATAGCATGCTCCACTAATTGCTCTCCATTATGCTAGGTGTAGGGTTTAAACATTCGCTTTTGTTCTGCTTCTTATTGTTTGATTTCACCCCTGGTATGTCGCAGTGTGCCAATTAATTTCTCCCATTTGTTGTGCTACAATGGCCTAATTCTTATCTCTGCAAGTGAATGTTACAAAGTCTAACCTCACAGACAATGCAGGAAAAGGCAGATGTGTCATATCTGGGCATGGTTAAAGTAGACCTGAATTCAAAAGTGAAGATTTTCCATCTTACAAAAATCACCTGGAAATGTTTATTGTGCCTAAGCAGTACCTTGAAAGATCTATCTTTTGTCTTGAATTCCTCTATTGCAGTGTGCTTTATGTGCCTTGATTCTCAAAGCTGTATATCTGCCAAGTGAAATAATCTAAAGCTGCATACACACATGCAATTATTGTCGTGAAAGATCCTTTCCAACGACTAAGGACTGCACCACGCAAGAACAAGTGCTGTACATAAAACACCGTTTTGCTCTATGGAGGGGTAAATGACAGAGCAGCACCCTGCTGCGCGCTCTACCCCTTCCCTTGCATTAGGATCGTTCGTCATCCATCGTCTGTGGATCCGTCAGGACGGTTGTTTGGACGATGGACGACACACATCAGATTCTCGTCTGATATCAGCCCTGAGCCGAATATCGGACGAGAACTATTGGACATATGTACGTAGCTTAAGGTATTGCTGACTCTAACTGTATAAGTTCACCATATTTAGATTGAAATTTACTGATTTGACTGTGATAGTTATGATGTTTTTGTTAGCTACAAAAACATATTTTCTGCCTCCGGGGCTCGAAATAAGACAACTTGCATATGTGGTCAAATATATCCTGACAGCTGTTTATTACCATATATTTTGTTCTTATTGTATAATATCAAACTTTACACATAACATATCCAATACATAAACACACAACAAACAAAACATATGTTGCATACACAAAATAACAATCAGGTTGCAGGTCCTTTAAAGCAACATCCATTTTATCACCACCAACTTGAGCTCTGCACCCGATTGAATAATGCTTTTCAAGACAGTAGAAGATAGACCATCACTGGAGAACCTGGGTGATCCAGCAAACCTGAATTGGATCTCTTAAAATCATTTGATAATATTTGGCAAATGTTTTCAATCCTGGGCTAGATTATATTTACGTTTGCTGGATCAACCAGGTTCTGCCATGATAGTCTATCTTCCCCAGAGCTTTAATAAATCAGACCCATTGTCTTATGGCTCCCAAGAGTGCACAACATTTCCATTAAAAAATCTGGCATAATTACAGTTTTTCCCTTGTCTTTAAAATTTAAAAAGTGTGTCTGAGTTAATTGGACGTGTTTACCCTTTCTAACATAAAGTACATTACATTTTGTATTAAACCTTTGTTTGCAGGTTTTACAATGGGCAAGTTAGTCATTTGGCCCATTAAAAATATAATATAAAATATACAAAAAGATACACGTTAGCATGTCACTTCATTATTATTTAACATTTTGATTTAACAGAAACACAGAAAAAATCTTGGCATAGGCTAAGTCAAATATTGGCTAATTGCCCGTAGAACATTGTATTGATAAAAGTGGAGCCCTTGTATATACACTGTTTGGCACGCTTCCATGGCTAGCGTGGGGTTTTGTTGCTTCTAGTTATCTGACAATAAAATATTGGCCTTAACAGCTGGAAAGTGTTTTGATTCTTTTCTATGGTTAATAATAAAATGTTGGTAACAGGTGTCTACATGGTATAAACCCAAAATGTTCTGGATTTTAAAGTAAGGAACAGGTTGGAGGTTAAGGTGCACTCTTTGGCTTTAATAGAAGGTCCAACCAAAACTGAAAGACGGTTGACACTGGGAGTGATGTGTGTAAAAATGCAAGAAATGGAGTAAAGTAGTGAACAAATTATTCATGATCAATTTATTGGTGCCAGTATAATATATGACAAGACCGTTAGCAACAGCTTCAGAAGCTACCTATTGTTGGGTCTTTCTTCACTACAGGAAAGATGGTTGAGGAGGGGATGAGATGTCTCTTCTGGGTGGGGTCATCATAAGAAAGATTGGGAATGATAATATAAAATTTAAAGAATAAAATGCAGGAAAAAAAACAGTATAATGAAAACGATATAAAGTATTTATAGACAGGAATGATTAAACTACTGTTATTTTAGGGCCTACTTCAGGTTTATTTCATGCAGTACTGTAAATGATTTAGTGATCTAAAAACCTCTGCACTTACCACACATGTAAACCAATTTTTTAGTAATGACCAGATATGACTAGACTTATACACAAAACTTAACATTTTGCTTTACTTTGCTTATGTCATCAACTTGAATCATTTGATTATTCATCTGTCCCATTAAAACTATAATGGAAAATACATTTCAGCACATCACTTAATTATTATTCATCATTTTGATTTAACAAAAACAAAAAAAATCTTGGCATAGTATAGTATTGGTATAGTACAAACATTGGCTAATTGCCCATGGAACATTTATAGATAAATGTAGAGCCCTGGTAAGTGCACTGATTGGCATTCTTCCATGGCTGGCATGGTACATTTGTTGCGTCTGCCTATTTGTCTTGAAATGCTGGCTTTATTGGCTGCAGGGTTTTTAATTCTGCTATATGATTTAGAATAAAATGTTGGTAACAGGTGTCTATATGGGTAACCCATCACGTTCTGGATTTTAAGGTAAGGAATGGGATGGTGGTTAAGGTGACCCATTGGCATCATGGGGAGGTCCAAATGGAACTGGAAAATGCAGAGAAATAAAGTAAAGTAGTAAACAGAATATTCAGGAACACATTTTTAGTGTCAACTTTATTTTTGCCTGACTTCAGAAGCTAAATTTGTGGGGTCATTCCTCATTTCAGGAAACCATTGCAGCTCTCAAGGAGCAAAGATGGTTGAGGAGAGCATGAGGTGACCATTCTAGAGGGTAGAGTCCTCATAAGAAAGCTTGGGAATGATAAAATAAAATGTAAAGTATAAAAGGCAGAAAAAACAATAATAGGAATATAATATATAACAATATAAGGAAATAGACCTAAAGAATTTATAGACATTATTAAACCACTTATATTTTATAGCTTAGTCCAGTGTTAGGAGGCTCCGCAACTAAAAATCCTTTCTGTCCATTACTCACAATAAACATGAGTTTCTATAACTCTTCCTCATTTTATATAAGTTATGTGAGTCATTTACAGGTATATTATCTTGATCCATCAAATGCTTCACTCTTGTAAGTCCATAATAAAAAATTTCATGGAGCTTTGATGTAGAAATTACATCTAAATGATGAGGCTTAAAAACTGCATGAGGTTATCCAGAGCTGCCAATCATATCTTCAATGATACAAGTTGTTATATTTAAAACTGTACTTTCCTTAATAAAAAATCAAATAAAGAATGATTACATGTCAATACCGATTTAAAGGCTGAAGATTACTAGGTGAACAAGACAACACATAAACATGCACATCCAAAAAGATAAACTCATACACAGGTAAAGTGGATCAGATACTTATATAAAATACTATCATATTTCTATGAATCCCAGAAAATGGTCCATGGGTTGGCATAATTCCATAGAATAACATCAATATAAAATATAACTTTTCAGTAGACAGTGTTGCAGTAATGGGGGTAGATTGGCCTAAAGTGAAACTAAAGTTCCACTTTTCTAAATGCTTGATCATGCAAATTGGTAATGTAGAAAGGGACAAGCGATGCCTCTGCTGCATTAATATATCTTGCCCGCCTCATTGCTACAAGTTTCTGGAAACACCCGACAATGTCGACTTCCCTGGGGTGTGCTAGGGTTGACCGAATAAGTTACGCCATCCTGGCATGGCCAAGCAAGATG
Organism: Pyxicephalus adspersus; assembly: GCF_032062135.1. Classification (NCBI taxonomy): domain Eukaryota; kingdom Metazoa; phylum Chordata; class Amphibia; order Anura; family Pyxicephalidae; genus Pyxicephalus; species Pyxicephalus adspersus. The sequence continues at coordinate 163,522,037 of NC_092858.1, forward strand.
GCTGAAGATGGTCTCTGGGAAGAAGGAAGATATTGGTGCCCTGTAAGTAAACACAGATAAGTAAGGCTTTAGTTCTGTTTAAAAGCGAAACTTCAGGCAAACAGCAATAAAAACAGATAAAATACTTATATGGGAGCCATTTTTACCTGCCAAAGGATTTGTATTTCTGACCATCTAGTTCTGTCCATAGCTCTGTCTGGTAGTGAAGGAGAACTGATTTTGGGTAACACTAACAGGCCTTGTCCCTCCCTGGCTTGTGACTACAGAGAGGAAAGGCAACAAACAATGGGCTCAATTCCCCTACAGACACTCAATTTTTGTCACTGGAAATGATCATTAGCACTAAACTCCAGCAACAGTAGGAATGAATAAATGCTGAATACACACAGATCTGTTCATGATAGGGGGGAATAAATGGGAGACTGTGTCCTTCCATTAGCAGTCTGTCATTTAGTGATCTGACATCACTAAACAGAGTCAGGGTTCCTAGCTTCACTTCAGTCTCTCCTTTTATTAGCATGTCCCTTTTTAGTACATGAGAACTCCAGCAAAACTCATTGGCCCTTAGGCTGCTTCACCACTCCTAGATTAAGCTCTGCTATGTTGGGGATTGAGTAGGCTGATATCAAGCCAATTGCAGGCACTTACACTGCGGCCATGAAATACATCAAATTAATATTGTGCTAATAAATATTAAACTTCATTAATTTGTGTATTCTACACCAGCCTGGAGTCCGTCTTTAATTGTCAGGGATTGAAAATATTCACGCAGTCAAATCTTGTCCAACTCAAGGACTTCCAGGCAGATGGAGCAGATGAACTAGATCTAGGAATCCTTAATCTGGCTTCCTATGATTCTGCAATATCAGATGTTTAGGGTCAGTTTGGGGTTCACGGACCTAGAAGTGCAATGATATTGCATATTCTGTAGTGTAGACTGATCCTCAACCAGGCTAAATCAACAGTGTAATCTCCAGTGAAGTTTTAGGGATTCCATTACCCGTCTGTGCTGTGTAGCCAGGGTATCTGCTCTATACAACCGGCTGAACAGAAATACAAATCTTAGAGTGGATTTAACAGGTCCCATAAATGCCCATGTACACATGCTAGACGATCATGAAAATATTCCGTGTGTACAGTTGTACCCCAAAGTCATTCACTGATCCGTCCTGGCATAGCAGTTGCTGCTCTCTCATCCTCTCCCATCCTCTCTTTATTAAACAGAATGTCCGCAGTGTCTTCAGCACTCATTTGTTCTTCTCTTACAGGAAATGATCAAGATTATTTCTAGTGACAGAAATCTACCATATGTTCATACTCGTACAGTACAATTATTTCCATTGTGTATACATTTGCTTGGACTTCCGCTTTAAGCCATTAGAGAACTCATCACCTTAACTGAACTTGGGATTTAGTAATGACTTGCAGAGCCAGTAATGAATCTTGGCAATCTCAGACCTTAGACTCCAGTTTGTTAGTTTTTCCGGTTGAAGCTAAAAGCAGCAAAAACAAAACCTGTTTTTCTCATTCAATGATAAACTCATGTGCAAAATGGCAAAACAATTTTTGTGATCATTAAAATAAGTCTTTCACTTTGATAAATCTTAATAAAAGCTGATGGAGAATATAGGAGTAAAAGGTGGAAAGTTCAATAGTATGCCAAACACATTAAATGTAATGATTTACCAAAAACATAGACATCTTGATTTTTCATAATGTATTTTTAGTGTGCTTAAGAACTGAAACAAATTAGAGTCCATGTTGTCCTTAATGATTTATTACAGATTTTCCCAACCTTTAACATGGGAGATCTCTTAAAAATAACTTTCAGATCTCGAGGAATCCCTTATTACTATATCCAGATATGACTGTACATTAGCATAGTGGTCAGTTGGAACAAAGTCTCTCACATTGCTGCCCATTGGGAAGAATGTCACCCTTACAGATAGTCAAAAAAGTTATTGGTGTGCATTGGTGTGACCTGAGAGGTTAAAATTGCTAATGGCTCAATGAGCCCCTGACAACTGTGGAGAAACCTTAGGGTTCAAAGGAAACAGAAACACTGATTTAGCCATTTCCTATTGATCCCTACTACTAGTCATTATCTGCCTGTATTGCAAATATATAAATAAATGAAAAAAGCACAGACACCCAGGGATGGTAAAAAAATAAGATTTTTAACTTTTTAAATAATTACATTACAACGTTGATAGGGAGATAACGGATGAAACAGGGAAGGTGAAATATAAAATAATAAAATCTGGCTTTAATTTGTGTGGAATTATAGTCCATTTGATAATCTGATTTCCCGTTTCATAATAGGGCCAGTATATTGTGTAGTCTTTTACAGAATACCCAGACCTGCTTACTAGCTCTTAGATGGGCCAGGCATTCAAAAATAGGAGCTGAGTTGTATTAGTTTTATTACTGACTAATGTAATTTTCTTCATTAAATAAGATTATTAATGACTGATTAGTCAGTCCGGGTTTTATAACAAGCCGAGTGTGTTCTCCTCAGTGAGTGAGTGCTCCTTATTTATTTTATTATGAGATATTTATGTCTGTGTAAATATATGTATCACATGTCCGGCACCAGACAGAAGGTGAATACTTCATAAACAGACATAGAACCTACCGTTGGAGTCAGTGCTCATATACTGGTACTGGAAACATTTTTTATTTATTTATTTTAATCTATTAACAAATAAGCAAAGAAGACAGTGAACCCCAATTATTCAGTGTTTGAGAAAGAATGGCCAACAAAGAATATTTTCTCAGGTTTTACAAGATTTTCAGACTGATTTTGCCTGCTAAACTAAGTAATGCTTGATGTTTACAAAACTCAATAACTCAGTGTCCAAATTTCACATACAAACTCACACATAAGCACACACATATACCGTAAGGGAATGATTAAAGCGTACCTAAACTCAGAATAAACCCTTTTATTCAAAGTAAAAATTTTGTTTGTTAGTGTTTTTTCTAAGTGCAACACTCTTTTAAAAAAAAAAAAAAAAGTGCAGCACCCCTGCTTTATTCTTGATTGCCTAGGCCAGAGGTCGGCAAACTCCGGTCTTTAGGCCAGATATGACCTAGCCAGTAGTTTGTTCTGGCCTAATGCCCCGTGGCCGATCTGGCCTAGTTTCAGCCGGCAACTCCAAGTGGAGTCGGAGCTGCAGGAGCTCCAGAGCCAAATGCAGCTTTTGAGCCACCATGTTGTGTTTCCTCTCCTTATTTACTGTGGCCGGCGTTAACACTTCTGCCACCAGGGTAAATAGGGAACATTCCCTCCCCTCTGTATGCATTGCGGAGGGACTCGAGAGAGAGTCCAGCCTAGTGTGCGTCTGCACACCAGTGACCTCTGGCCTAGGTGATCAAGAATGAATGGAAGTGCAAAGCTTCCTGGGATACGTACGTCACGCATCCCAGGAGGCTCTTGGCTGCTCCTTCTGCGCATGCAAGCATTTTGGTCATGCACAGAGGAGCCCTTTCATCAATAAGGAATGCACAGTGAGATCGGCAAGTTTTTTTTACCAATTTACATCACCCAATCTTTAGGTGACAAAGGAAGAATAACACGGAAGTAGAGAGGAAAAGATGGCAGCGCCTGGCACTCCCTCTGCTCCAGGCCAAAGACGCTTGGACAACGCTGGACCCGATGGAAGAAACCTCCTGATGGATAGACTGATTTGTGGGATTGAAGGTAAGTGTGATTTTATTGTTTTGGGTTTACTTCTGCTTTAAGTTTGCTCATGTGCCTGCTCATTTGTCTGAGTATGGATGTTAGAGGATGCGTAGGGCTTTTTGAGCTCCTGCTTATTTGTTTGAGCATGATATAATAGCATGTGCATCAGTTAAGCAAAGGTGGCATTGTTTTCACCTAGAAAGACAATTTAAACAGCTTTTTCTGTGTTTGACCTGAGCTATGACCTCAGATTGAAGATTCAACCCTGGTTACCCCTGGTTTGGTGTTTGGATTCTGACCTCCAGATTTGACCTTGCTATTTGACCCTGCTCCAGTTATTCACCTTGTATTGTACCCGCCAACAGGTTAACCACCTTGGCCTGTCTCTCTGCCACTCTGTACTTCGCAAGACCACTAATTTCTGATCTCAGCTTGTACTTGACCTTCATCTGCTCCTTGACCAGTGCTTTTCCAGTTATCAACCTTGGCTGCCAATGACTTCATTATCACCTGTGCACCTCTGGTGCTCCTATGCATCTGTCTCTATACCAGGCTCACCCACACCAGAGAAGCAAGAGAAGCTTCCCTCACCAATTTGGGCATCTGCCAGGTACCAAGTAGATAGACACATAGGACCTGATTTCTGAAAACTCCCCCAGACTGGAGAAGACAGACTATCATGGGAAAACCTTGGTGATCCAGCAAACGTGGAATGGATTTCTGAAAAAGCATTTGTTAACAAATGTTTTCAATCCTGGACCAAATCCATTCCTGGTTTTCTAAATCCCCAGATTCACCCATGATTGTCTATCTTCTCAAATTTTGGGGAGCTTTAATAAGCCAAACCCATACCGTACACAAGTATGAATGAGTGACAGATCTCTCTCCTACTTCCTCACTTGTGCTGCATAAAAGCAGCTTTAAAAAAAAATTCAATCAGAGAGTAGTAAGCTAAAAGCAAACATATTGCTCTTCATTTTAGAGAAGTCTCAATGCACCTGTGCACCGTTTACGTTATGTGTAGGTTTAAAACAAAGGTTTTATATAAATAGGAATATGTTTTTCTTAGTATTTTTTCAGTTTTGCTTTCTGAGGTAGCAGCAACCTCTTTTATTTTACCATGGAGGGAGGTTAGGGAACCTGCATGTGGCTGTGGGTCATTGTAGAACTGTAGCTTTAAAGATCTTTATTTGAGATCTAATTATTGGATAGAACTCGTCTGCCAAAATCTCCTCACGTTTCTGGGCCAGAATTCTAACGTTGCCCTGCAGCACCTGAGAAATGCAAATAAAAGGGAGCTGGCGAGTTCAGACTTTGTTTTGCTGCCTGTGCCTTATTCTGCTGAAGAAAAGCATAAATTGCGTACAGATGCTAGAATTTCACCCGAGACAATCACAAACATTCATCTCGGGCAACAAATATCTAGCATTTCTTTACAGCTTAAGCCAAAACTAATCTGCCAGTAGTCGTTCTCATACTTGATATAAACCATCCTTCCATCCTGGGTTTACAAGTTTTTATGAAATTCCCAAGAATACCAATTAAAAGAGGATCTATCACCTGCACCCAGAAGCACATTAGGAGTATGCTAAAAAGCAAAACAGACGCTTTTCATTCAGACATTTTTATACACTTTGCTTACTACGCCTTAACTTTCCCAAGGGAAGCCTTCATTCTCACTTGGACAAAGTTAATTAACAATAAAAGCCAAACAAAACAAGATTTAATCAAAATAATAACTGTGATTGTAGAAGAATACATTTAAAAGATCATCCCGCAAGCAAAGATTCTCTACCCTAAAAAGGTTCATTATACCATTATGTGTATTTGTGCATCACTGGCAACACATACGGAAATGCAAAGTGGATATTCGTTTTAGCATTTATTCTATACATTCAGTATTTATAATGAAATTCTAATGTATTTGAAGGAGCCATTTAATAATTATGGGGAGGACAGGGGCTGTTCTCCTACAGTTTTATATTCACTTTAATTCCCTCGGCATTTGCTGGCTGTTAAATATTAATGCACATTCTAAATGAGAACAGTGTTAGATTAAGATATGTGTTATTTAAAGGATGTTATGATTACTTTATGATTGATGTTATTTGCTCCATCATACTGAAATAGCATGAAAGCAAAACATCTTATTTTATTCATGGCGATTAAAGGAAACGTATAACACAAATATTTGCTGAAGATTTAAAAGAGTTTGCCTTTGATGATTTTCCCCTGGATGTTCTGACCTTGGTGCTTCATAGAGGTCCAAAATGCTTTGGGGGACCAACAGGAAGGAACAAAAAAACAGGCCAAGCACATGATAAAATTCACATAGCATCCAAAAAGCATAGAAATGCACATAAAAGTGCAACATCAAAGCCAAAGGGTGGAAATTAATACCATGCTTAATTGGTATCTACCAGGAATTGTCTATATTGGTATCTATCTTCATTCTGCAGCGTGCCATAGTTCCAGCTTTGACTTTATTTGTGTTTTACCTGATGTCTCGGTACATAATGAGATCAAGGCTCTTTGGGGGTGGTACCTTCTGTTGTAGGATTTCCTATTCTTATTTATACCATCTCCAGGGATTCAGGAGGAAAAGAAGTTTAATCTCTGCATAAGGGATTCTTCACAGTAAGGTCTGTGGTAATGTGGAATCGGCTCCCTCAGGAAGTAGTTTTAGCAGCACGGTGGCTCAGTGGTTAGCACTCTGGCCTTTGTAGCTCTGGGTCCTAGGTTCGAATCCCAGCCAGGACACTATATGCATGGAGTTTGCAGGTTCTCCCCGTGTTTGTGTGGGTTTCCTCCAGGTACTGGTTTCCTCCCTCATCCCAAAAACATGCAGTTAGGTTAATTGGCTTTCCCCACAATTGACCTTAGACTACATTAATGACAAATGACTATGGTAGGGACATTAGATTGTGAGCTCCTTTGAGGGACAGTTAATGACACAACTATGGACTTTGTACAGCGCTGCGTAATTTGATGGCACTATATAAATACTGTGTAATAATAAAATAATATTAGCAAGTACTATAGATTGCTTTAAGAATAAGTTGGATGATTTTATAGAAGCACAGAATATAAATGGGTACTAAAGTTTTAAAGTAAAGGCAACAGAGACTGTTGATCTAGGGAACACATGAGTGCCTCACAGGATCATGAAAAAATGTTTTTTTTTCTGTGTTGGAGCAAATTGAACCAGGCTTTTTCAGGGTTTTTGCCTTCCTCTGGATCAACTATGTCTATAGGGATTTTATCTGGGATATGTTTATTTACCTAGTTTTTAAACTTGATGGACTTATGTCTGTTTTCAACTTAACTGTGTAAAATATTCAAGTTCACAGAGAGATGTCTTGACATTTTCATTTGGAATTATTTGGTATAATTCACAATGTATTGTTCCATTAATGATGGCAAGTTATCTAGGCCCAGTTTCAGAAAATCAGGCTCAAACCAGAACACTTCTACCACAATGTTTCACAGATGGGTTAGGGTTATGCAGCCTATGCTGGAATGCAATGTTGTTTTTCTTCAAATGTAATGCTCCTCATTTAGGCCAAAAAATAGTACTAAATGTAGCTAATATTTACCTACTGGGTAATGGCTATTGAAAGCCACTGACAACAATCCTAATGGGTTAATAAAATTCCATTGACACTAACACTGCAGGGTTATAAAAATTTACTAACAGCAATGCTGGGGAGTGTTATTAGATCTGTCTGACACTCATGAGAATGAGTGTTAATAAAAATCCTACTTTGGTTCCAATGACACCAATGCTGTGGTTGCAAA
>NC_092858.1:163529565-163615893 GCF_032062135.1 Pyxicephalus adspersus
GGGGGGTCCGTAGTCATTAAATCCAATGCTGGGAGAGTTATCAAATTCTCTTTACAACAATGAGGTTAGAGTTAAGCTAAGTACTCACGTCAGATCATTCTCATTCAAGGCAAATGGTTGATCTAGCCTTGGGTTCAATTGTGATGTGTACACAGCTAAGGGGTAGGGAACACTGGGGTGTTGTTCGATCCTTCTCCTCCTCCCTCTCCATTGATCAGAATGGCACTGTGTGTAAAGGGGTCATTCGCTCATCTGTCACTGGAAAAAATAACAAAATATTCTTTCCATTGATACTCATCTGATGTCCATCAGACCAATATGGGGCTTTAGTATACCCACTGACAGCAATATTGAAGGTTATTAAAACCCATTGACACTAGGGGAATTATTTAATCTCACCAACACCAATGATGGTAAAGTTTTTCTATATTTAATCACAGTTTTTTGAGTTTTTTAAGTTCTTCCCTGACAATACTGCATGAAGATTTTTATGCATCCCACTGACAGCAGCAATTTGGCGTATTACTACGCCTTTTTTCTACTATAAATGCCACGGCACTATGTTACAGGACCACTACAGTCTGTAAGCAATGTACATTGCATCGTTCAAAGTGATTAGTGCCTCAACAGTCGCTGCTTGCTACGTAATCCCAAACTGTTTTTAATAAAGTTCATTAAAGTAGACCAAGACAAAGCATCAGTTCTCTGTCTATACTCTGGTTTCAGAAACACATAGCAAGCTGCAGCCATGTATCCCCAACCATTTTTAGACCACTTGGTAAAGGTAGTTGCATGACCTACTGTTTTAGGTGTTTATGAGGGTGGATTTCTATCCACCATTGTATGGGTGGTATACTTTCCACTGGTCACTAATTTAGGAGGCTTTTTTCCCTTTGATCCTGAAAAAAATTGGTTTTAGTAGGGGTTTTCTGAGACCTGAAAATTATGTCTAGGGTCCCTTAGGGACATACAAATTAGGAAAAGCTAGTATTAAGGCTGCCCCTCTTTGTTATACCGTGCTTTTATTTCTTAATACTGCCAACAAATAGTCCCAGATACAAATCTTTTATATCACGTTTCATATTTTAATTAAATGTTGATTTTTGCCTGCAGTTCTTTTTTTAAATGCTAACCTGCTTTTGCATTTAATATCTGATAAGCCCTGAAATAGTTTGGATTCATCCAAGGTTTGGTCACGATAGTCAACACATTCCGAGCAATGAAACGATAAGGCAAGTAGGAACAGTGAGTAAGTCTGAGCTGATGTTGGATCTAAATATTATTATTCCAACCAATAATAATGAGCTGTGCATCATATAAAAATAATAAATGGCAGAAAGGCAGCAGGAATTCCATGTAGCTGTCATCGATGCCTAGTAGCACATAATATACATTCCCTGACTAAGCTCGGAGTATTTGGAAACCGGTCAAATCACATGATCACGGATACACGGAACGTGCATGTCAGGTGTCAGGCATGAGCGTGACTACCAGAGGAAGCACATGTACGCTAGCCAAAAATGTAACGAAAATATAATTATGATGATATATTACATAACACTCTAAATTACCCAAATAAATATACAATTTAAAAACCTCAAGCGGTTTACCAACTGAGCCCAAGGCTCGTCAAACATGGAACGATAAAAAGAGTTTTCAGTTTGAATAGATTATAGAGAGGGACCAGTTGTTACTTTTAATTAAAATAGTTTATTGATCAAGATGGCCATTTCATAAAAAAATAATATATATTTAATAAAATGTTTAATAGACCATATAGTTCCATCATTAAAGTGTTATTTAAACCCAAGAACAACATTTAATATATATTGCAGTGTACTAGTCCTTTGATCGGTTGATTGGTTGAAAAGAAACTCCCCCAAAAAAGTCCATTAGGTATAACCAACAGGAAAAAGTAAATAAAATTTAAAATAAACCTGCATATTCAGAACCCTAAACTCACAATTGATCTAGGGGAGAACAAAAAAGTTTTGTGTACTTGTAACTTTTTGTACACTAGACTGAAACAATGTTATGAACTACAAGGTTCTTCCTTATGTAAAGGAGATAAGGAGACTCGGAATCTTTGTAGTTCAAATCAGGTGAGTAGCCAAGGGGGAAAAATAATTAATCCAAACTGGTGGTTCGTGAACTTTTGCCATATTCAGCAAGTATAAGAAGCATACTAGTAAATTATGGCACAGACTTACTGATTTCAAAATTACTACAGGGATGTTAGGTCCAGAAACTTACCACCACTGTGTCCCATGAAGCCACCATCTTCACTGCAGACTCCACAAAGGACCTTCCGTGTCTATGGTGGGCACCTTATGTTAGTAGTTTGGCCACTAGATTACCACTGACACTGATATTGTCCTAGTGTCTTGTAAAGAGCCAAGTTCCTAACTTCATGCCAAAAAGCTATGGATGTACCTTTTGCCAAAAACATCTACTCCCCTGGTTTCTTTTTGTTTTTTCAGTTTTGAGCCACTGTAAAGTGGATATAAAGAAGATGTCAGTGCCAGATGTCCAGCTTGTGCCGTGAAAAAGAAGGATGGCAGGGCATGGGTGGGACCAATTAGCCCAGGTTCATAGGGGATCGATGGCTTTCTAGCTGTAGAGGTGTTATTTTTTTTTTTTATTGACAGCTCCACTTTAAGTAATATTTTAAGCCTTAATCTTTTTTTATTTTAGGTTTACAGTGAAGAAAGCAACAACAATAAGTGACCCTGTATTGCTGATTAGGTCTGCATGTTTAAATTGTAAAAACTACATTTAATGTCTTGGTAGCAATGTATATGTTATAATAAGCTATTGGGCCAGCTATATGGTAAAATGTAGTTAGTAAATGCAAAAATGTTAAAATCATTTGTATTTTTTAATGTATTAATGTTTTATGATGATCCAAGGTAATGTTTTGAAGGCCTTTTTGTGAGATCTATTATAGTTGAGGGTTTCACCAACTCTATATCTGGCACTGCTCAAAATGTAGAAACACAATTCACTTACAAGGCTTCACACTTACAATGGTTGGGTTTGTGAGCTGACTCTAGTGATGGCAATATATCTTTTTTCTCATATCACCTATAAACCTAGTTTGATGTAACGTATCTCATGATTGTTACAACATCTCATGATGATTACTTCATTATCTAATTGTCTTTTGATTTGAATAAGACTTTTATAACAATAGAAATTATTATTCTATTGTCTTATTATCCTAATCATTATGTCTACAACAATAGTTGAACTTGCAAGCCAGACATTTTTACTGGGTCAAGATGAAAGTAACATCTCACGTTCCTTAAACAAACCTAAAAGATTTCCCAAGCTATTAGCAATATATAATCGTTCCAACATGCAGAAAATAAAAATATTTAGCTGTAGATATGCTTAAGTAAAGAACACTGGATCTTATAAAATGAAAAAAATGGGATGGCCACTGGTCACATTGGGCCTGATTTATTAAAGCTATCCAAGGCTAGAGAGGATACACTTTCATCAGTGAAGCTGGGTGTTTCAGCAAATCTGGTTTTTGGTCCAGGATTCAAAACATCTTCAGCCTTGGAGAGCTTTAATAAATCAGGCTCATTAAATCTAGTATTGGAGTCATGAAGAGGCATGGAGAGTCTCAAGAAGACCTTTGGGTTCCCATGCATACCCTTATATAACATTTCCCATTTGATTCATGCAAAAAAGGTATTTTGTTTTAGATCAAAATATTACAAAAGGGATCAAGCAGAAATGTATAAAATTAATAATTTATGAGTGCTATGTTGTATGTTGACATGCATTACATTAAGACAGCGCACTAGAAATGATTTGGCTGCTAATGTACCCTAACACATCCATAATGTGCATTATACTACTGTGAAATGCTACAATACAGATGCATGGCCTAATGCATTGAGATGCCATATAAAATGAAAAATATGAACATTACAGACACATTAGTGCAATGCATTTTAGTGTGGCCTTAATGATACATGCAAATTCCATTGAAAAAATCCATAACATTCACTCACCTGTGAGCATTTGACTGCGGGCAGTGGTGAGTCAACTTTCAACATCTTAGATGAGGAAACATGTCTAGAAGCGCAGTGAAGAATGTTAAAATTAGGCAAGAATTTAGACAATTAACATAATCTATAATTAGCATGACACTGACATACATGATAAGGAAAATGATCCTGGGAGCTGCATGAGTATTTATGCTCTGGACACGTTGTTCTTAACACTACTTATTGGTCAACAACACAACAAACAACATGATGTTCATAATTCACCAATCAGAGTGCCTTTATACAGATGCTGTGACATTGGGCTGATACACTGGGGGCCTAGTACCCTCCATGGGCTTACCCAAGCTTTAAGGGAAGGTTAAAAGCAATTTTGTTTTTTGTTTTCCTTTTTTCTTTTTTTAATGTTCAGAACATCCTAAGATGAACCTTATACCTAAAAAAGGTAAGGCCCTAACTCCCCCTGAATGCTGAATACATTTAGAAAAAAATGCTTGTAGGGAAATTAAAGTTGGAAAATATACTTTCCCTTTCTGCTTGTGATGCCTGGATAAGAATGATCTCAAGGTAATTTCAGCAAAACATGAGAAATGTGGAATAGCTCAAATCTTCCTGTGAAGATTCAGAGTGCTTACCATTGTCTCATGCATTCCAAAAGCTAAGGGAAAAGGAAATTATATTATATACTTTTTACCTCTATAGGTTTTTTTTTAAACTTTTATTCACTGGCGTTACAAGAAATCAGCAACTTTAAATAGGGCCCTGCTGACTTACCCTATGGAAGAAAAAAGAAGAGACTTGAGAAAGGAACAGAAATTGTGAGAACTGCTGCAACTGGGGTCCCTATAATTCCAACCCTAAGGCCCCACGACCCCTGAAGTGATAGCCCCACATTCCATACACACATACAGTAACACACACAATGGCCCTGATTTATGAAAGCTCTCCAAGGCTGGAGAGAATACACTTTCAGAAGTGAACTGGGTGATCCAGAAAACATGGAATGGATTTTTAAAAATCATTTTCTATTTGCAAGCAAATGTTTTGAATCCTGGACCAGATCCATTCCAGGTTTGCTGGATCACCCAGTTCACTTCTGAAAGTGTATTCTCTCCAGCCTTGGAGAGCTTTCATAAATCAGGGTCAATATACAATAAATACACACACACCAGAGTTTCTTTGGTTTCCTCCATCCCAGACAACTTGCAAGGTCAACTTTAGTTAAATAAGTTTACCAATGTATTCTAAAGATTTCAAAGCTTTGTTTCTTATGTAATATGTCTAAAGATGTTTGTACAAGATGGCAGCCATGTGCATTGTGATTGTCCATAATATTATTTATTTTATTGTATATGTTATATATAACAAAGCTCTGATTACAGTCTCTTGCCCATAATACCGCTTCTGTTCCATCATTTCTTAGGCATTAAATCACAGACAGGAGTTCAGAAGAAGTACTTTTTTATTCCTAGGACTTTTGTTACACTGAATAATAATTTATAATATGATAATGTTGTCATGAGTTGTACTGAATTATGTGTTGTATAAATTTTAATGATAGGTGAAGAATAAGAGTTCTTTTATAAAATATATTGCCGAGTTCCAACAGACAGCCCTTGTGCTGCCGAACTGTTAACCGGGAGCTCCTCTTAGCAAACACAAGGGGAATAGCCCCCAGGTGAGCAAATACAACTTTATTTATTGTTAGTTTTAAACATAAAGAACAGTAAATATAACACCCAAAATCATTAACACTGAATATTCGTCAACAAAAGAATTGAGAAGGTGGGTAGAGGAGGGCTAGCAAAAACGGGATAGGGAGGATATTGGGAAAGGAGGGCAGATTAAGAAGTGTATACAAGGGCAAGATCGAAGGACTAATAAATCTTCCACTCAATTCACTTATGTTTTCCACTTTAAACCAATGTTTGGGTAAAAACCTTGATATACAAACCACTCAGTTTCAAATGCAAAAGTTTAACTTGTTCTGGGCTCATCGAAATTTACATTAAGCCCATTGCCTTCAACACAGTAGAGATTTGTTAGTTACACATATTTATTGATATGAGAGTAAGCCAGAGAGCCAACATAAAGGCCAACCTCATTTTGTGGCCTCTCTGCTAATGGTGAAATCTAAACACATCCTAACCAAAAAATTTACAATGGGACTCCTATCTAAATACAGACTAAAGGCTTGAGAGTAAACCTGCCTGAACCTGCCCAATGAGGTTATAATTTCATGGGATACTGTTATTAGTGGTGGTGGGGAGGAAAACCATACAAAATCCCCCTGTGTCATTGCATTCACCATTAACACAGACAAGAAAAATCGTAGTTCACTCGATTCACTCGGTTCACTTGTAGTTCACTCAGATAATAGCATCCCAGGCTCGACTTTTACATGAAGCTAGTTTTGGGGCTTACCCCATATCAATAAATGCTAGGAAATAACAAATATCCTCTATGTTGGAGGTTTTGGGTTTATCCATTGGCTTTATGTAAATTTTGAGCCCAGGGTGTTCTTATCTTTTGCTATGTATGATTAATTCCCTTGCCTCGTGAGCTCCTCACATGTAGGCTATTTATCTGGATTAGGACAACAATTTTCTTGCAGAAGATAGGTGACATCATTTTAAGGTTTGGGACATTACTATATGGCAATATGCTCTCAGCAGGAACCCCTAGACACCATTGTCATACATGGGATATCCTTGTGTGACCTACACTTTCATATGAGCAGTAAAGAACCAGGGTGTAAAGCATACTTATTCTTTTGTGGTATATTTTTATACATAAATGTATCTTTACTAAGTATTTATGGTCTACCTTAAGGAAGGTATGTTCTTCTTTCGCATTTAGGAAACTTGGGAAATATATCATTAGAGTGCACATGGAGAGTTCCTTTGCAGCTCATACATTGGCAGGTCAATTCCAGTATGGTGTATAGTATATAATTATAATTTCTTCTGTTGGTTACCTTAAGAATTGCATAAAATTAGAACACATCTAATGATAGCATGTTGCACTTTGATCCACCTTAATTTTTATGTTCCTGATGAAGGAGATACAATAAAACCACATTGGGCATTGGATGGGATTAAAACATTTTAAATAAAATCCTTATACGTAATCTTAATACTTGGCCACTTTCCCACTAGCCCTAGGGCATCAAGCGAAATTGTCTGACATTTCTACCTATGCGTGCACATTTGTGACGTTTTTGTGCATTGCCCTGTTCAGTGTAACGAATGAGGTCAGCATTGCAGCAGACCGTCACACATTGGCTATGTGTTGCCACGCATTGGGGTATAACATACGTCAATGAATTTTACTATAGTGGACATGAAACTTAAGACCTTACCCTACTGGGTTGAGGTAAATCAGTCCTTATTTGATGTACATTATTTGCTTTTTACTAGTAGATGTAAGAGCCATTGCATCTTCTAGATGTAAGCAGCCTATATCTTATATATGATGATTTTCAGTTTGTTCCTCGATTCTTTGCTTTTCCTAGTCTAGCTATCTTTAATGTCTCTACTAAAATTTTGGATTATTTTTTTATTCCTGTATGCAAAGTGCTGTATGATTATATTTAGTAAGTGGCATAAAGCCCAGAGGTGCTATGAGGACACAACAACACAATGGCGGCACGTGCCATTGAGAGCGTATCATAATGCTATTATGGTAATTTAGGTGGCATTGTGTGTTAGATTAGCCCGTTCTTTGAACATTAGTTTGCTCCAGCCTGCGTTTCTTATCGGCATGCAGAGCCAGTCACGTGCCAAGTACACGGTACAGAACAGAGTCCAAGCATAAAGCTTGTCAAGATTTAGTCTAACGCATGACAAGTCTAACACCTGAAAATGATCCCTACTGTGCTGACCCTTTTGTTTGGAGAATTATGCCAGAATGACATTTCCACATCTCAAGAGGAAATATGATATACTGCAGAAATAGTCACTGCAAAATTATCATTTACATTTTTGCTGTTGTTTAAATAGAAGTTTATCATATAACATGAAATCTCTATAGGTTCAAGGAATAGGGAATTCATTTTTTAAACTGAACTAGACCTGAAAATAAAAAAGTGGTCATGCTTTCCTTTTTTGGAAAAGTATAAATATTTTTATTGTGGGTTAGCAGTATACCTAAAAATATACTTATATAACTTGCATTACTTTTTTTAAAAAAATGCAGTGAATTCCCTGTGCCTAAGCCAGTGTTTCTCAGCCAGTGCTTTGTGGAACCCCAAGGGTCATCCCGAGGTTTCTAGAGGTTCCTTGAGCAAGTATTTGTGTCTTTTTGGCTATCTGTAAGGGTGACATTCTTCCCAATGGCCAGCAATATAAGAGACATTTTTACTGACCACTACACTAATGTACTGTGAGCTGTGTATTTAGTAATTATAATAGGGGTTCCCGGAAGACCTGAAAGTTCTTTTAAGGATTCCCTAACAAAAAAAGGTCATGAAGGGCCAGCCTGGGCGCTTGTAATCTGTAGCCTTATAGCTGTATATCTGGAGCAATCTGCTGCCTCTGATTCCAGTATCATGAGTTTATGTTTTCCCTGCTGGAGAGCAAGCTGTACCTGATGGCCTGAAGTGCAAGGATAACCCTGTTTTTGCTTCATTCTTTCTGTGGATCTGTGTTTTCTCTAATACTCTGTTTATAGTTTTTGATTATTTTTCAACTAGTCATTGGGGAAGGATAGGATTATTTCGCCAACCCACCTGATGTTCAATGGCACAAACAAACCAAAAGGTTTACACCTGAAGCCAGCTTCATATATCATGTTTATATTGTTTTAATATATAATAAACAATGTAATAAAACATTAACATTAAACATAACAGCTTATAATAATATTTTTGAAACTTTTTAAATGTATTATATAATTTACAAATATAGTTCGGATGGCTGGTGCTGGCTTGTTTGGAAACCATGTTGCATGATCACTATCACATCATTGTGATCACTTGAAAACTAGGCTGATTTGTTCCCAATCATTGTATGTATCTGACAAAAGCAGCTTAGTGCTTATCAAAAAGAATCAATCCGACTCTAATACATATTCAAGGAACTCGACCAGAGGAGAGAGTAATGTGCTCATCAATCTGCTGCTTCTCTTTAATTGTCCAATCACATACTAGTAAAACAATTGTCATCTGTTTATTCCTAAATATCTGTTAAACTGGAGTTCAGCTTTAAATTTTATTTTTAGTTATTTGTTGTATTTATTGTTGTTACAGCTGCTCTGTTTGTGACGGGTGAAAAGCAGAGCGTGGGCCAGCGTTTAATATTGCATATTGATCATTCCGCACCTTAGATTAGTTGAATAACATTTGGCAGCCTTCTGACAGATGCAACTAGTTGAAAATTCTGTGTGATCGTTAATTATAAGAATCTTGGAATATCTGGCTGAAGATGAACGGAACAGCTTTGTCCAGTTTTTCATATCTTGGTGTTTGAAGTTTACAGTAAAGCTGACTTTGCCATTTTTTGTGACAGCAGATTCGAAGTGAGCATGAAAAAATGACTTTCATAAAATATGTGTAAACTCTTACACTCTGTTAATTTATCACAAAACTTTCAAAAGTGACAAGGAAATGAACAATGAAGGTGAGCTGTCATTAGACGCCCTCTAATGGTGAGCTGCTGCTATGGCAAGTGGAGGAATTAAAATGGAACCAAAAGAAATTTAACCTCCCTAAAGGTTCATTTCTGTCTGGATTTATGTCTAAAAGCGGTACATTGTTTTTCATGAAAATTAGTTTTACAGTATAATATAATAGTATGAGTATAAAAAAGTTTGAAACACAAAAACAAGTCAAAATAATAAATTATATAAATAAAAAAACATTTTTTTTTTAACCTGCCTAGTAGACTCGGGATAGAAAAACGTTGCTAAAAGCGATAACCACGAGTCACACTCAGGGTAGGTAAACCTATGGGAAGGTTAGTAAATACAGCTTTACCTGATCCGCCGGCGTCCCGTGTCGTCAATCGCCGCAATCCCTGTCTTCTACCTACTTCCTCCTGCGTCTTCTGCACACGATCAGTCACCGAAGAGTTCCCGGTGGCGTCTGGTGCATGTGTACAAGGCCGGAGGGGCGTGGCGGGAAATTCAAAATCCATTTGTAGTGCGTTCAATACAAAATAACTGTATTGAATGCAATACATTAGATTTATACGTGTAAAAGCAGTACATTGTCTTTCATGAACATTTATTTTACAGTATAATATTATATCATAGTATGAGTATAATATTTATTTTAAAAATTTTTAAAAAAAATCATTTTATTTTATTTTATTTTATTTTGAATATTATTTTTACATGATTTTGGGTTTCAAACTTTATTATACTCATACTATTATGTTATGGTGTAAAATAAATTTTTCATGAAAAACAATGTACCTCTTTTAGACATATAAAACCGGACAGAAATGAACCGCAAGGGAGGTTAATTTTTAAATAAATAAATATTATACTCATACTAATATATTATACTGTATTATATTATATGTTATATACTAATATATTATACTGTAAAATAAATGTTCATGAAAGACAATGTACAGCTTTTAGACATAAAAATCCACTATATTGCATTCAATACAGTTATTTTGTATTGAATGCAATACAAATGGATTTGAATTTCCCGCCACGGCCCGAACGCAACGTCCGCATGCACCGACACCACCTGCAACTCCCTGGTGACTCATCGAGTGCAGGGAACGCCAGCTGGAGGAAGAAAGAAGACGTGAAGGACGACAGAGGACGCCAGCGGATCAGGTAAGTCTCTATTTACTATTATTTCCTATAGGTTAAGCTACCCAGAGTGTGACTCAGGGTTACCGCTTTCAGCTTCTACCGCTCTAACCGCTAAGGAGGGTAATTTATTTTAGAGGTCCTTATATTTATTGGTTGCATTGGTTTTTTAGGCTTTACCAGACCATCCTCTTTACCAACAGGGGGGCAACACAAACTTGACAGACGGTCTACTCTTCCCAACTTTACTTAAAGCTGAAAAGAAAAAAGTTTGGACTATATATGCACTTTAAAGAATAAGCGCATTTTAATAAAACATTCCTCTCTCCTTGCCCCCTTTTTTTTTTCACTAGTAACATAATGTAACATAATCTCTCCGTCTAATGTTGCGTAAGTACCAAGGTCGGGATTTGGCATTTGATGGCTCTTCTTTCCGGTGGGGCATGCAATGTATAGCCCCATAGACTTCTATGAACTGTTTCCCAAAGAAGTAGATGAAGGCAGACAATCCACGATTGTACCATGCAGTTGCCAGGAGGAGACAGGATGAAAGAATGTTATAATACGTTGGATCCATTCTGATCCCTATAGGTATGCAACTATGCAGAGGAAAGCTAGGTAATGTTAGTGTATGGGTTGGTTGTATGTTTTACTTAGGAAGTACAATCTGGCACCGTACTATAGCAATGTTGGTAGCAGCCATATTTCAAGGATAGTTCAAATCTTGTTTAGAGTGAAAGATTTACATATAAGCAAACAACTGCCATTGCGATTATTATAAGAAAGTACACAAATACAAGAGGCAATAGAAGATAGCATTTTAACGTCATATACCAAAAGTGGTATATCCAATCTTCACAGTGCAATGGCTATGGTTAAGCATCTCATGGACATCCTAACATATGGTTCCAGGCTATAATTTAACAAACAAATATAGAAAAAAGAACCACATCACACCAAAAAGTTCATTGGTGTTAGTTAAACTGACCTGAGTGGAGCAAATTGCTCATTGCTTATGAAACCCCTAGCAACCTCTGGAGAGACCCTAGGGTTAAGAAACACTGCTCTAGAAGGTATTTAGCTCACTGAAACAACAGAAACTAAAGGTCAAGTTTGGGTTTTTTAGCTATTGGATCATTTATTAGGTTAATTATTAGTTAGATCTCCAAAACTCCCAAAAGACAAATTATTTTTGCATTCCATACAATGGAAACTTTGTTCCTGAATTGTACATTATGAGTCCCCGTAATTTCTAATGTATTACATAAAAGTTATTATGTAATTCTAAGGGTGTTGTTTAATGTGAGACACCCAGAAAACAGTGATTCAGATGAAGGTACATTTGAATATCCCGATTTATACTTCCTGCTACTTGTTACCAAATTAAGAAAAAACATACACGGGTACAAACTGAAAGCTAAGATTAATTACTGCACCCATGTGAGCAAATGTGATTACATGGAATCTGAAATTCATAAGTGGTATTGATGTTTGGTGTGCTAATAAAGTATCTTACAGGAAAATGATAAGGATATATGAACAGGTATAAAGGGTGTGAGCTGACGCACTCACCATTACCTCACCTTTAACATAAGACATTCCAAGCATCAGGGTACTAAACACCACCAATGCGGATTATTTGGAGTCCATTTTTATTTATGTGTTATGTTTAACACGCAAGTAATGCATGTTATATATTGTGCCCTAAGGCGGCCATTTGTAGGTGCTTTGGGAAGGATTGATGGGGATATTTAAACCAGTGCACAATATTGTACATTGCTGGAGGGTGAATATGTCACTTATCCTTTCTGCACACACATTGCAGCACATTAAAGCAGAATTATATTGTCCCAATTCATGTGTAAACATTTAACTAACATATCTATATCATATAATTAAACATAAATAACCAACTATAAAAAATAACATAACTAACAATAAATACAATTAAATTTAGTTTAACCTCCTGGGCGGTTCGTTTCTGTCTGGATTTATATGTCTAAAAGCAGTAAATTGTCTTTCATGAAAATTTAGTTTACATTGTAGGTCTGTAATTCTTAGGCATAACTCACCGAAATAACAAGGGTCTAGTATAATAAAGTTTCAAACACAAAATCATGTCTAAATAATAAACTAAATGTAATTATAAACTTTAAAATATAAACACAAAAAGTTGTTCTCGCTGCCTTCAAGTTGTTCCAAAATAGCTTGAGTTGAGAGATGCCTTTTGGAAGCCATGGCAGAGGTCAGGGCTGGCAGCAGGCAGAAACATTGTCAGAATCCAGGCAGAGGTCAGGGCAGGCGGCAGGTAGAGACGTAATCAGAATCCAGGCAGCAGTCAGGGCAGGCGGCAGGCAGAGACCTGATCAAAGATCAGGCAGGCGGCAGGCAAAAATATGGTGAAGCAGGTGGCAGGCAGAGAAGTGGTCAAATGTCTGGCAGAGGTCAGGGCAAGCGGCAGGCAGTGAAGTGGTCAAAGGTCCGGCAAAGATCAGTAAAGGTAATGGCAGACAGGCAGGGCACTGTAACAATCACTGTAGCAATTCAGAAATATATTAATTACTTTGTATTGGATTAAACTCGCAACGGGCATACGCACCAACGTCATGGGGAGCGCCAGCACAATTACGGGGGGACCGATCGGAGAAAGAGGACATGGCCAGAGGATGGGATTGGATGGGCAGGACACTGGAGGAGACTGGCGGGACCAGCTAAGGCTTTATTCATTATTTTTTAAGCTACCCCAAGTGTGGCTCGGGGTTACCGCTATCAGCTGTGTTTTTTTTTTGTTTGTTTTTTATCAGCTCAGGAGGTAAATGTAGCCCAGATAAGCATAACCCTTTTTTGGAGATCCCACACCTTAGATGGCTATGCCACTGAAGCCACTAACAGATGCGCTCTGAAGACCCTAACTGCCTGCCATACAATACACCTCCTCAAACTAAAATCCCTCATAACAGGGCAATAGGGAAATTTTTCTCCCTACTTCCTCCTTACCCCCCTTTATAACCCCTGACCTCTCCATCCCTTTTTTAAACTTTCTTCCTAACTCTAACCTATCTCAGTGTTCAACCCAGAAGCTGGGTGGGAAGAAATGATAGGTGGATGGCAGCCCCTGTAGTGTGTCCCAACTTTTCAGTTACCACCAAAAACAACCATGTGGCTACTAAAAAGTGCCAAGTGGTGCGCTGCTAAAAAGGTCTGGGGAGAACACCCGACCTCCCTTACTTCTGAGCTCTTCTCCTTCTCCTCTCCCCTAGCCCCTGGTCATGTCTATCCTCCGCTCACCTCCCCAGCTTCAGGCAGTTCTTTACAGGTCTTCAATTAGCCTTTTTTATTCATCCCAGAAAGATCAAAAGACCTGAATTTATTAAATTTTCTTAAAATACATTTTTTTACTGTTCTAGTACATATAATCAATCAATTCACACATGTATATTTTAAAAGAACACCTGTTAAAAAAGTTCCTATGAAACAACTGCAGTATAACCCAACAATTTGGCTGACATTTGATTGGATGACCACAAATCAATCCAGGTCAGATCTTAAACTTGGTGAATCAATTTCTGTATCTCTTTGAAGGATCAGAGCAGACACGCTTCTATGGAATTCTGCTGTTGTAGCTTTCTTCTCTAGCTTGAGGCAAGGTGTCATCTTAAATGAAATGCTTCATAACATCTCTCCAAAACAAATTTCAGCTTGCTTGCCACCCTGTTTAATTAAATGCTTAATTAAATGTCTAACGAGCGAAAATGTACTGTCAAAAAATATGATAAAATAGCAGCAGGGTCAAAAAAACGCACAGGCGCTGTCAATAACTGCCATTTGTTGTAACAATCTGAGGATGCTGAGTGAAACATAGAATGATAATTTTAGGGGTAATTTAATCTTGTAGCCCAGCCATTGCTGCAGCTTTGTGTAGGGAAAAAAATAAAAAAAATGCACCCAATATGACATTCAAATAATATTATTAAATTAAAAGTTATCCAAGAAGCACAAATAAGGGTAAATTATTGAGGAACATGTAAAAGAGTCATGTACTAATTTTTTCACTTGATCCCCGTTGGGACATAAAATAAAACTGTTTTAACTTTTTTAGTTCGCTAAATATAAAAACTTTAATGTTTTTTTTAAATGTTTTAGCCAGCAGTTGGAATTCTCAGATAATTTTCACATCTTAATCTCGGCAGAAAAAAAATCTGTAACAGAATTTGTTGACTCATAAGGGGCAGTCAAACATTGGAGCTTATTTGTTTTAAAAAATTCCAATTATGTTGTTCTGACCTAAAGTACCCCATACTATCCCTCCATACTTACAATTATAGGATCCGATTGGCAGTGATTTTGCTGCTTGTACCCACCTGCACATTATAATATAGACTTCTATGGAACTGCTTCATCTTATGACACAGCCCCATTGAAGTCTATGTGAACATGAGCAAATAGGGAAATAGAGAAAAAATAGCAATTGGATCACAGCAAATGCAAATATAGAAGTGGTAACAAGAAGCTGCTAAGTCAGTGCTAAGAGGAGCAGGGGGAGCTGAGCTCCTGAGTCACTGCTGGGAGTAAAAGCTGGATAAGCTGAGCTGCTAAGGTACAACTTAGGAGGGGATAGCAGGGGTACCTAGGCTTATTATTTACTGCAAGAAGCAGGCTAAAGTGTAAAGTACTGTTGAGTCGTCATTGAGGGTTGGAGAAAGGTGATCCATCTGCTGGGTCACTGCTTGGAGATGGGTGCAAAGGGAGCTAAACTGCTCAGCCATTTCTTGGAGGGGGAGATGAGCTGGAAAGAGAATTAATTGGAGGACTTATAAGCACACAAACATATTTAAACATAAATAGCCTGACAGAAATATTGTTTTAGTAGGCAGGCACTTTTGTTTTGTCTTTTTAGCTAGCCCGCAGTGCTCTTGGTGTCTTTTGCATATAAAGTACCTCGGATCTGTTCATGGGACTTTAAAGGCAGTTCAGTGCATATCACAAAGTGACTTCCTAGCAACGCCCTTCACACGTGCGGATGCCGATAAGCGGGTTCCATGATATCTTGGCATTAAGGATATATTTAAGGGGGATGGTGATCCCCTGCCTCCCTGCGGTACCTTTTTGGGTCCTATCTGTTGCAGGAAGGAGGAACATACCCTTACCCCTGGACCTTTATTTTGCCTTATTCACAGTACCTTCTTCCTTATCATTTTAAAGGAACAACTTTGCTTTGGGTGGCCTTTTTTGACTTATATACAATTTAATTATATACCCTATATACACTGTTTTCTTGAATTTTCATACTTGGAGTGATTCAGCTTGTACATCCACTTTGGTTTATTATATATGTAGATTTTGCATACATCAGTGTACCTACATCAGTTTCAATACTACTATCTAAACTTTTTACAATTGCCTACCATCCCTCAGTGAGATTTCACTTGATTTAGAAGAGCAAAACTAGTACTTATTGGAAACATTATTGATTCGGGTTTGAGTGTCTTTTTCTTTTGCTGCTGGAGAGGGCTCTCCTGTTCCCCATGATTGCATTTCATGCCAGGTTCAGTTACACCCTACATTATACAATTTCTGGTATGTACTTATATAGTTCTTTTCGATTTAAAACTATACTATTTGTAAAATGTGAGAATTAGTGATATAAGTGAATTAACTTTTTATTTGTTTTACATTATAGTGTACTCTATTCATTGAGGTTCTGTACATGTATAATCCCTGATGAAGCGGATTAATTCTGCGAAACGCGTTGGATAATCAAAATGTACCATAATATCTCAATGTGTCAGGTGTTATATACTGAGCATTTTATGGAATTTCCCATCCCCTCTTTTATACTATTTGTACTTATAAAAGATTGTTTTTTTATATTTGAGTCACTTTGTGATATGCACTGAACTGCCTTTAAAGTCCCATGAACATATTTGTTTGTCTATTTACTTGATAATTTAGGGATGTTGGCAGTGCTAATATATTGGCTCGAGCTCAGACAACCTAACCTAGTCTTTTGCATATAGTTTGCTTTTGTTAAATGAAAATTAAATATATACTGTATATAGTAAAAAAAATTACAGTTTAAACATTTGTACACAAGTAAAAGGTAAAATAAACTGATGCAAAATCAATATATCATCCCTAAAATGAAACCTATTCTAAAGAAGTATGTTGACATTTATGAGTAACTAGGAATAAGCTTTTGGAAGTTTATATTTTGAGAATATGGTAAAATTTTGATATTTAAAATAAAGACAGCATGGTAAATGAGGAAAGAATAAATGAATGTGTTTTGGCAGGGTTTAACAGTAAAACCGAAACTCCTTCCAACTATCCTGGATCTGTTCTTGTTCCAAAAATGTCCCTCCCTAGTCAGGTAAAATATTGTATGGAAAATGATGGATTGCTCATTTGTCACCTGTATATTGCACCAATGACCCATTTTTTTCCACATTCATTGTAACATTTCTCTTGTTTTTGCCACATTTTTATAATTTCTTACTTGGTTACCTTGTATCAATTTGTGTCCTATCTATTGTAACAAATTCACATTTTTTGCTCCGATGTTGTAACAATCCTTTTATCGGGGGCTTTGTGTGACATTGTGAATATGGATATGGATAAGGATTATTAAAGTGCTTTTTATGATTAAATTATTTACCAAAAGAATATAAATAAAGGTGAAAAGGTGGATACAATAGAAGTCCTGTATTTCCAGTATGCAAGTCCAATGATAACCATGCTACCTCTGCAAAGGAATATCGTGAGGGAGTGTTGTCAGCTTTGATCACAAAGTTCCTTGTGATGGGATCAACAGGTAAAAACCGCATAGGGGAAAGCCCGTTTTTATAAATGCAAGTCACTGTAAATGAGGCAAATTATTATAAAACAGAGTTTATATTGCGCCAACATATTACGCAGCACTGTACATTAAATAGGGGTTGCAAATGATAGACAGATACAGACAGTGACACAGGAGGAGGGGAGGATCCTGCCCAGAAGAGCTTACAATCTAGGAGGTGGGGGAAGTATCACACAATAGGAGGGGAGATATGGAGTGATGGGAAGTAGTGGGGGTTTTAAAAGACAGAGAAAGATGTGCAGGAAACTTTGAAAATAGGTTTTGGGTTCTCTTTTAATGAGCAGAAAGTAGGAGCAAGCCGAATAGGATGAGGAAGACCATTGCAGAGAGTCGGGGCAGCTCTAGAAAAGTCTTGGAGCCGTATGTGTGATGAGGTTATGAGTGAGGAAGTCATTAGTAGGTCATTAGAGGAGCAAAGAGAGCGGCTGGGGGAGTATTTTTCTATCAGGTCAGAAAGGTAAGTGGGACAATAACTGTGGAGGGATTTGAAAGCAAAGCACAGGAGCTTAAATTTGATTCTAAGGTCAATTGGAAGCAGATGGACAAGTCATCAAACTATAGATTTGCATTGTAGTGTTGCTTAATATCTTTCAAGGATTTATGAAAAAAATAATTGATTTTAGTGAGGAGAATTTCTTTCTTTCACCAGCTCAGGTGCCCCACTGGAAGATTGCTCTTATGTTGGCTCTAAAATTTAGGTATCAGTGGTCATGATGACAAATAGATTGGTAAATCTCCCCAGCGGGACTACAGAGAAAAAGAAAAAACCTGAAACGGTACTGTTTGACTTAAAGAAATATATATGGTGCTGCAACTCTTTGCGAAAATCTAAGCCGAAGAGGATGCTTGTGTTTCATTAATTTGACTAAATTATCTCATTTTGTCCAAAGAAAGGTTTAAATTCTTCCTTGGTGTGTACAGAATGACAAGTATCTTGTATATACATTTTTACAATTGACACCCACTTCTCCTTTAAATAAAATAGTGTTTTAATAGCTATACCAAAGATGTGTAGATTATTTGTATAGTTGACATATAAATGCAGGCGTGTGACCTCTATAACTAAATCTCCTGCCTCTTCATGGTATAATCCTGCATAGTATTACAGTGCATGGAGGAAATCTGCCATCTCTCCCAGCTGTTTTGCATTTAGATTGTAGTGTGATGCCTTTCCTAATGAATCTATTGGCTTCCTGTAGTTAGCTTTACCGAGTAATAGGAGTAATATTGTAAAAAAAATAGAATGATGCTTTATTTTGTAAAAAAATATATACAAATTATTCCAAAAATTGTTGCAACATGTCAAGTATTTAAAGTGTTTGTTATAACCCCCTTATGAAAGTCCTATGCCACTAAATATCCACAATGGTGTTGTTTTGGTTTTTGGTATCAAGGTAGGATCGGGCTGTTTATGTCTAACCTTTGAGTTAAGTTTAGCCTAAACAAGACATTTGTGGAAGTTTATCTCAAATCAAGGAGATTAGGAGTGAGATTTTGTGATGGCCCTACTGTGATGATCATTGTTATCCTGAAGGTTCTGTAATGAGGAAGAAAAGCCCTGTCCCTCCAAGATGGGTACATCCACAGAGAGACACATACAGAAA
The DNA here is from genome assembly GCF_032062135.1 of Pyxicephalus adspersus. Classification (NCBI taxonomy): domain Eukaryota; kingdom Metazoa; phylum Chordata; class Amphibia; order Anura; family Pyxicephalidae; genus Pyxicephalus; species Pyxicephalus adspersus. The sequence goes on from NC_092858.1 coordinate 163,548,813, forward strand.
CAGAGAAATATAGATTGCATGGAGACCACAGGCAATACTGCTTTAACAATGCCCAAAGCTTAGTTCCAATTTATAGTGGAAATTAAACCCTAAAACTGACCCTACAGCAGAACAGAAACCTTGTACCTTTTTCTGCAACAAAGCACAATTGTCTACTAATGTACTCTATTCTACTGTTTCAGTCAGTTACAGCTGATGAAATTTGTAAACCCTAATGGTGGAGGAAGACATTGGTGAAAGGGATAAAGCTCATGAACATTGCAAACCACAACAAAAAAAATACACTTACCTTCAATCCAGCAGCGCAGTCGATTGGTCCAGAGGTCTCTTCCATCGGGTCCCGGCACTCCAGGCGTCTTCGGGCCGGCACTCCAGCTGCCACCGTCTTCTCCTCTCATTCTGGGTTCTTCTTACTACATCACCCATCCCAGATGCGAGATCGGGTGACGTAGTTGGGGGAAAAAAACTTGCCACCAATCTCACTGCACATGCGTGAAATCAGCTTTTTTTCCCCTTTTGAAGAAAGGGCTCTTTCTGCGCATACCCGAGGTGCTCGAACATGTGCAGAAGAACCACCCAAGAGCCTCCCGGGATGCGTAACGTAGATATCCCGGAGGGCTTTGCGCTCCCATTCATTCTCGATTGCTTAGGTGATTAGGAATTAGGGGGTGGTGCTGCACCCTTTTTTTTAACAAAAAAGGGTGTTGCACTTAAAAAAAAAAACAAACACACAGAATTTTTACTTAAAATAAAAGGGATGTCTACCCTTTTATGTAAAGTGAAAACTTTGAGATTAGGTACACCTTTGTACTTCTATGTACTAGATAGCAATATGTATTACACAGCAAGATCTTTCCGCCATAACGTTTGATTTGAGTAGTTCATTTCCTCCTGCTGCAGTATTCATAATATAAACAGAAAATCCAGCAAGCAGAATGGGATTCCTCATATTGGGCACAGCAGGTGTGCAGACCCAGGACCTCAACAAAATCTGACCAATGAACTGAAATATCTTAATGGGGTAAAATGACCCTTAAAGTGCAAAACCCTGATCCCAAAAAATACATTCATCTTTGTGTCACATTAATAACTGAGAATGTACTTAAATGATAGTTTACCTATAATACTTGCAGACTGAATTTCATCTGCTTGATGAGATACAGAAAATGAATTTGGACAATACACCACAAGAGGCTGCTAATGTCTTCTAATTGTGAACAGGAGATTCTCAACTACACACGTGTGCCGGCGGACTCCATAGCAAGCCAGCTATAAAAACTCCTGCCATCATACCTTTAATTATTTTTGATTAGCTGGCTATTTACTTTAAACTACTGTCGTTCTTTAGCTTTAATCTCTATATCTCCAGGCCAGACACACAGTCCTGCCATTATTATGTAATGTGTTTTTGGCTTTACTGGAGGAAAATGTAAGCAGCCTCTTGTATGAAAGTTTAGGGTACTCTGAGCGGGACTACTCAGATGTTTTATTTTCTGGAATTTTTTCTATGTATAAAGACCAAATCTAGGAAGGAAATCTAGGAACAGGTGAAAGCAACGAATGCTATCAAGTATTTATTGCAACTGGTCAGAAATCACAGCAGCAAACAATAAACTTTGTGATATTTTGGAAAAAAAAAGATTTCCCATCTGGCAAAAGGTTGCCACACTAGGAAAAGAAGTGATTTTCAAATCTATCCAAAACTACAGAAATGTTTAGTTATAGCTACACCCAAAATGTAAACAACCAGCAAGTGTTTCTAAACTCTCATAAACCAACTGTAATCCAGCTCTATAGTGTTTGTTAAGATCTTTGAGGATCTTTAAGAAAACATAACATGACAATAAAAGCCGCTGGAGGTCAATGATGACTTATTTTAAACCTCATTTGCTACTTGTTAACATATTCTAATTTGGCGTTGTTAAAAATTGGGTCATATGAGGAGATGTATATTTCTCCATGTTTTCTCTAATATGTTGGAAATTGAAGACTGTAAGGTACTGATCTAGGCCAAGTCACATATGGTTGGTTCTGATTCTAGCCCGTTGTTATTCTACTCACCTCTAATTACTGTTACAACTGTGGACACTTAAATAAATGGAACTCCTATACAAAGCTCCTTCTTACCTGAGGCACAGGAAGCTGCCTATGGGAGCTGCAAAGATAATTCAGGTAAATGTTGCTGGAAACTTGTGATTATGATAAACTAGAATCTACAATTTACAATTAGGCAAGTCATTATTGCAGAAACAGGGGATATTTCTTATGCAATATTTTCTTGCCTGATTGCCCTGTGTTTCTGGTAAAAAGCTGAGCTGCACATGCACAGCCATAGCTTTGGTTCCCAGGAGGCCCAGCAATCCCAGCTTCCGCTGAGCATATCTGGGAATAAATCCACTCCCACATGCGTGTGAGTTATGTCATACCGGTCCTGGCCGAAGATCAAGCTGGCCGGAGAAAGCATAAGATGGCAGTGCCATGCAAGGGAATGGGGACTGTGAATATTGTGGATTTAGTTTTGCTTTCATTAGGGCCTAAACAGCTGGGTTTGTTTTTGTTATTTTGCTAATTGCAACCTAAACCAAAAATTGTTAGTTCCACATATTCATCAATATAGGGGCCCCAGAGCCAACATCAAGGCCAGTAACTAAACAATGATACATACCCACAATGGGACAAACCTCTCAACTTATTTGTGATTACCTCTTCTCTTGTGCTCGTTCTACACTTGTTCTACATTGACCATTTTGAAAATGAAGAGAATCTTGACTTTCATTGATTACCATTTGCACATGTATGGGAATTACATCATTCTAGCTTGACTAATCGAGATAGCTGAAAACCTGCACGTCCCTTCTACTAAAAAGGTCTTGCCTGCTCATTGTCTGCTCCACTTTAAGAAAACTTTTGTTTTACCCAAGCAGGCCAAAGTAACAGGCTTGCTTGAATTCCCCCCTAGCCAGCAGGGAAAGCTTTCTCCACTGCTATGTTCAGTCATCAGTAGTATGGAAAATACATGGTGTGTTCTGCCCTGGAGAAACGTGTGAACCATTCCTTCTCCTTTTATGTGAGTGGGTGCTTGGTGATTGCCAAGTGGTGCCACGTGAGAGTAGAAGAAAATGCTCAGCCCTATGTAAGATAACTACGTAAGTACCTATTCAGAAGAAAATAGTCCTGCAGAGTGAAGATATGTATTCTTTAATGGAAACACTGTAACTAAATGTGGACATTTTATTGCTGTAGAAAGTACATTCCCTATAGAGGCAAACTTTCTAGGAAATAAAAGAAAATCAATTTGCTTGAATGGCAAAGTTTAAGATGTAATAATGCAGAGAACAAAAGTCTTTCAATCCCTACAGGTTGGGGCAATGAAAACTGCATCAATGAAAAATAAAGAAAAGTAATAAATCTGCCAAAATAAAATCAGGTTAGCAAAGACCAAATCTGAAAAAAAAAAAGTTTGTAATGCAACAAAATTTTAATATAAATACGTTTTCCAAAAATAAATGGATTGGGGACTGGCTGCAAGATTTAAATGTGGGCAGCACTTAATATGCTAATACTTTATCTGCAGTGTATACTTGCGCATATTTCTTTTGAACCCTCGCTTTAATAAGTAACTTGGGAGTTGGGGGAAAGAGACCATGGACCACTTTTGACATTGTGTAGATAGGCACGTATCTGCATAGTATGATTAATGCCCAGCAACTAAAGCTCATGGTCCAATGATGAATTTTAATGGTATGAACAGGAATGAAGAGGTGCAGAGCTAATGCAGAGGTAATTATGTCACGTCTGTGTTTTGTTTTCTCCTGTAGACTCAACAGAAAATAATTCTCCCCAATCCCATAACAGAAGTTGATCCAGGAACCCATTCCTCATTGGATGATTTACTCTCACCTCTTGCTCTGTTTTGTCCATAACTTTTTGTCTCCGTGATAATCAGCATGAAGTAGAAAGGTGATTCTCCCCAAAAGGGCCACAGACAGAATGAAAAACCTTTATGCTTTTCCCACTTTGTTGAAAGCTTTTACATACACAGGACCTGGCTGTAATGGCAACCAAACCTTTGTATTAAAGTAAATATAAAGTTAGCTTCCAGCCGGGTGAGCTTTGGCCATGATGTGCACTGCCAAAGCAACCACTCCATCTCTGCAATGGTAATGATGTTCCAGTTCAACCGCTGACATATTCACCCTAGACATTTTTTTTTCTGGGTTCTGCTTTCTTGGCCAACTTGCTTGGCCATCCTGGGATGAGTAATTTATCCCAGCATGGATCCCTATACTGCATGCAAAGTCAATGTACAACACTAAAAAGATTGCTAGGGGACAGAAAAGGAGCATTTTATTGCAGATAGTATGTCTTTAATGCAATAAAAATCATACCTGCCAGCAATTTGATCTCCAAAGAATTTAGTATTTCTTGACATTTATTAAACTATTATAGCTTATTTTTAGGCTTTCTTCCAATTGGAATATTTCCACCAGATTGGCCTATGTGGATGCCTTTGGGCCAGATTTATCAAGGCTCTCAAAGATTGAAGAAAGTGAACTACCATGGGAGAACCTGGGTAACTCAACAAACCTGGAATGGGTTTTTTAACCTCCCTAGCGGTTCATTTCTTTCCGTTTTTTTATGTCTAAAAGAGGTACATTGTTTTTCATGAAAATGTATTTTACAGTATAATATAATAGTATGAGTATAATAAAGTTTGAAACACAAATACATGTAAAAAAAATAAATTGAATAAATAAAAAAATGTAAATATTTAAAAAAATACATATTATACTCATACTAATATATATACTGTAAAATAAATGTTCTTGAAAACAATGTACTGCGTGTACATATATGAATTTAATGTATTGCATTCAATACAGTTATTTTGTATTGAATGCAATACAAATGAATTTTGAATTTCCTCCCCCGCCGGCAACCTACACACGCACCAACGTCACTGGGAACTCCCCGGTGACTCATTGGGTGCAGAAGCCGGCCGGAGGAAGAAGGAAGAAGACGGAGATTGCGGCAATGGAAAGCGTGGGACGCCGGCGGATCAGGTAAGGCTGTATTTACTAACCTTCCCATAGGGTTACCGCTTTTAGCAACTTTTTTCTACCCCGAGTCACATCTGGGGTTACCGCTAGGGAGGTTAAAAATCATTTGCTATTAGTTTGCAAATGTTTTCAGTCCTGGATCTGACCCAGGTTCTCCCATGATAGTCTATCTTCTCCATTCATTGAGAGCTTTAAATCAGACCTAGTAGTTAATCATTTTTAAAGTGCCAATTAGAAACTTTAGGCTAGTAATCCTGACTTTTGATTAGTTAAGCTGCAGTACCTCTTAAGGTGTACATAAGTAGCTGACCTGCAATTAGATGCATCATTGTCAACCTGCTGTTATTTTGGTTGGCTGTTCTGGTGTGTACGTGCCTTCACGTGACCAGAACTGGGATTTCTAAATCAGGTACCTCTCCAGGAGTCTCAGGAATATGAGGTCTGTCTATAAAATAACAAGACTGTGTTTCAATCTGTTAAACATAGCCGTGAGAACTGAATATGAGCACATGCCATAAAATGCTAAACTTTTTTTAGGCCATGCTGTTGTGTTTTCCCCTCATGTGCTGATATCATGATAAGTTTAAAAGTTGAGCAACGACAAATTGAAATTTTTTGTAAATTTATGCCCCCCAAAAAAATAGTGCTGCAAGGAAATTTGCGCTGACATTCTGCAGCAAATTGAAGTGGAGCTGAAAATCATCACTTGAGAGGAAACCTACATCTTTCAGTATGGTCCTGGAACAAAACCACAGTCACTAGACACACCTTCATCACCCAGAATCATAAAAGTCACAGCCATGCTCATTGTGTTTTTTGACATGAAGAGCGTCATTTTGGCAGAATGGGTTCCAGAAGACATAACAGTGACCCAACATTATTATAAGGAAGTTCTGACAAAGCTCAGAGTAAGGGCCTGATTTAATAAAGCTCTCCAAGGTGATGATACACTTTCATCATTGAAGCTGGGTGATCCAGCAAACCTGGAATGGATCTGGTCCAGGATTGAAATCATTTGCTAACAAATAGCAAATGACTTTTAACAAATCTATTCCAGGTTTGCTGGATCACCCAACCTAACTGATGAAAGTGTATTCTCTCCAGCCTTGAAGAACATAAATAAATCAGGCTCAAAGAGTCTTGTGACTTTTTTCCTAAATTGAAATAGGTGCTTAAACGAACATGCAATGAGTCAATGGATGCAGTAATGAAAAAATGATCAAATACCTTGAAACACCCAACAGAAACTGATTTGCTCCACAACTTTGACCAGGGAAAACAAGAACGCATTGGAGCTTCATTGTAAATGGACAGAATATTGAAGACAAGAATTAGAATTGTGTTAGAAAAAAATAAAGTGAGTTGTTATATCAGTCTCATTATTTCATAAACACGCCTCGTATACGACCATTATGCCCTTCAGCTCGCCAGCAACCACCCACCATCAACAATTCTCTGTCATAAGCCTTTAATTGGCCTAAATTCTTGACCATTTTTTTGAAGAAAATATATTTCTGTAAAATAATTAAGCAAAGAAACGTAATCTTCGCACTGCTAATAACAGTCTTCTGTTATTGTCAAGCTTTAAAGTATTGTAATGAATTTTACTTTGATAATGGTACATCAGTGTGGCGGCGGCGGCATTTACAACTTTTTCCCAGTTCCCTGTAATTATACCCACACTATCATGAGTAAGTGCCACTGCTTGTAGTTGCATGCAATATTTATTACGAAGCAGCTAATCCTTCCCTTGCTATATTTTAATAGCACATTCATCAGAAAGTACATTTGTAAGGCTACGATTCTTCACTATGTTTTGTATGAATAATTAATTTTTACTATGAGTTTTCTTACACTTCGGGGCTTCTATGTTATGTTTCAAGTGAGACAGTTTCACAACCCATTCCTTGATAGCAGTGTTCTACTTTTTATACTATATATAGAATTTTTTTTTAATATGTGCCAGTATAAGGATAGAGGAGGAAAGGGTTGTTCCTTTTCTGTATCAAAATATTGGTATATTGCCAACCCCTTAGTTTATTAATTCATAAAAAGGTTGGAGGGAAGAGATAGACAGCAAGGTTTTTTGGTAAAAAGTGTGTATTTAAATACAGTGAATAATAATAACATAAAAGATATTCATACCCATCTTCAAAAGGTAAACATAAGATTAGTAGACCAGTCACCAAGTATATCAAGGGGGTTAGTTCTAACTTAATACTAGACATAGAATTGTTAGTGTTAGTTAAACAGATTGGTTTCTCCTTGGTGGGTATGGGATCTCATCAAACACAATGCGTTTCGCCTTATTGGAGGGTGAGACTCAAAGGTGGGCTAATATTATAAATGAAAATAAATAATAATAAAAATCTTAAAAATAATACTTAAACATAGTATATCAAACATCAAAAATTGTTGCAAGTACATGACTTAGTTCCAGGTTGGATATGTCTTATTATGTCTATTAGATAAAAAATTTGATTAATTGAATCTGGGTAGATACAGTACAGGAATGGCTTGTGATGGGTATTTTAAAGAATGTCATTAAAGGATCCTACATAATTATAGGAAATATTTATGTAGCATTGAACACCTGTAGTGATACCTAACCTTCAAAAATAAAGAAACACACAACCCAGACAGCCTGACTCAAAGCTGGCTTTAATAAATGTGTACATAAAGAGCACCTCAAATTGTTTAAAGAATGATTGTACTCAACATGCTCAACATCAACGTGCATCTGGGCAGTCTTAAGTCAATTACCACTTAGCAACAACATGCAGCTACTTTTAAAAATAAAAAATATATAATAACTTCCATAATTACAAGCAGATAGCTTTCTTTTCCACCACGTCTTCCAGTTTCTTATCAGTCTCCTTACATGCTGATCTCCCATCCTCCTATTAAGTTGGTCTAGACTAGACTTTTTCAACTTCCTTAACATGGGGGAACCACTGAAAAAACTTTCATTTCTTAGGAAGAGGTCAATAGGAAGAATGAACCTTTGTTGCTGGTCATTGGAAAGAAAGTCACCCTTACAGATAGTCAAAAAGTTTATTGGTGTCAGTTAAACTAACCTGGAGGCACAAATTACTCAAGGAAGCAAACTAGCAAACTTTGGAGGAACCCTGGTTAAGAAACACTGGTCTTAACAGTGTTTATTTTCCCACCTCTAACAAAGGCTTGCAGAGTGCTATTCCCAGGGTTCCTCCAGTGGTACCCAAGGTTTCCTCTTGAACAGTGGCGGATTGACCTCATATTTTATGATACCTGAATAGTTCAAAGGCCAAAGCCACGTGGAAGGCCCAGTTACATGGCAGTAATGATCGTTGAATTGTGGAATGGCATTCTAGCCACCAATGTAGTGGGGCATTATGTTCACTGGCCACCATCGAAGAGGCTTATTTCCTGATACCTGAATATAATTCCAAGGGTTCCTTAGGGGTTAAAAAGTTGAGAAAGGCTTGTGTAGACTGCACAGACTCCAAAACAAGAAAGTTGTTTCACTTGTTGCACTCATAAGGTTTAAAAGCACATGAAAGCTTATCACAAGTCTCAAGCTATTGTTAACTACAAACTTTTTGTTCAGGTTACCACAATGTGAAGCTTCGAAGTTTACTCACCATTTGTTGCTGTTGTGAACCATTGTAACTGTATATGCCTTATTTATTGACTTTCCATTAGACAAGCTGAAGCAGCATACTTTTTATACTTCCTGTTAAAGAGTTTCTATACCAAAAAATGTTTTCAAACATAAAATATTGCAATACAGTGACCGATTGATTATATAATGGATTGCATTATGTTATAATATGCTATTTGTATTGGTTGATTTATTTTCAATATATGCAGTAGATCACACTATTGGTGGCAGACATTATATATATTTAGATCAGAATTAAATTCAAGCTCCTGTACTTTGCCTTCAAATCCCTTCACAGCTCTTGTCCCATCTTCCTTTCTGACCTGGTAGAAAAATACCCCCATAGCTGCTCATTTAGCTCCTTTAATGACCTACTAATGATTTTCTCAATAATAACCTCTTCACATGCATGGCTCCAAGACTTTTCTAGAGCTGCCCGACTCTCTGGAATGGTATTCCACGTCCTATTCTGCTTGCTCCAGGTTTTCACACATTTAAATGAGTCTTACAACCCATCTTTTCAAACTCGCCTACCCATCCTCTTCTGTCTCCTAAACCGTCACTACTTCCCACCACTCCATATCCCTCTCCTATTGTGTGTTACTTCTTCACCTTAGATTGTGCGCTCAGTTGGGCCTCTCCTCCTCCTATGTCATTCTTTGTGATATTTCATCATTTGCAACACTTATTTATTGTACAGCTCTGTGAAATATGTTGGCGTATTTATAAATAATGTTTTTTATTAATATTATTATTAATATTATTATTATTATTAATAGTAATATTAAAATTTGAAAAAGGAAGAGAAAAGACAGGGCGTCCATGACGTAAATAGGAAAGACCCCAAACGTGGAAGCTTTTGGCTGTATAATGTTATGTTATATGTTCTCTGTATTACTATGTGTAGGAAAGAGAGAATTACTTCCCTGCCTTCATATGTGATGACAAATACATAATAATTTTGCCGCAAAGAAACCCCTGTTTTTTCTCTTCCTTTTTTTTTTTGTGTGCAAAAAATTTTGTGTATGTATTAAGGGGGCGCCTATATCTGATAATCCAAATCTTCTACCCTTATTAATATTATTATTAATAATAATGAAACCTTAGTCCAATGTTGTTTTAGACACCTTTTACAAATGAGATGTGTTGAAGCTGGCTTTGTCTGGTTAAAAAATTTGAAAACGTCATTATAGAAGACTTAAAGTTGTGTTTTAGAGCTTGTAAAGCATTAAAAAAAGGTGTTGAGAGAACCATTTACTGGTATTTACCATTAGCACAATAAAAGAAAAATATTTATCAAATGTTTATTATTTTCATTCAAGACCACATAAACCATATATATATACAACTTTTTATATAATAATTTTTACCGATTTTTATGCTAAATACGTGTGTAATGTATACGTAAATGTGTCTGCACATGCTTAGCTGTAAAATTTATTTATAATAAAAACATTTATTTTAAGCCTCTGCTGTCCCTCACCCTATAATGCAGTTCATTGGTAAGTCATAAATGTCATTTAAATATCAGGTGGAGCCTGGATTGGGCAAAACATAAATCAAAAATAGTTCCAGTGACTTCCATAAAATTAAATTAGTAAGTTTCCAATGGGAGTGTGTGGAATTGGTGTAACAATGGAATATATATGTAAATATATTGTGCATTATTTCTTATGCCAGTTTCTATTTGCAGACAATTGATTTGCGACCAACACAAGAAATAGAACTATAAATGGTGCAGCGTTCAATGATTTTCTGATTCGGCTCCATGCGCTAAAAGTCAATAAAATTACCACCTGTGAAAAGCAACACTCAAGACGTGTGAAAAAGCCTTTTTCCTTGAGATAAGTGTCAGATTGAATGCAGGGAAGTTGTGCTGCACCTGCACAAACTGTGTAATTTATTTCTTCCCTTGGCAATGAGAAAAGAGAGAATGCTACACCAAGAATAAGAGAATAATACACATACATACAAATATGAATAACAGAATATTCATTCTTAATGCAATCAAATTGCAATTCTATAATCAACTAGGCTGCTATTACTTGTATTTATTAATAGTTACATGTTCATAAAAATAACATTATTTCACAAGTTGAATCTTTCTGGCAAATAAATTGGCCAAACTTATTATTTGATTTTAACATTCAACTCTCAAAGGGTACTAAAGATATTTGCAAGCCAAATAAAAAAACATCATCAGCATGTATTGACTAACTCTATGGGGTCTGTCTATAAAGCAGAGAGTCTGGGAGGTCCAGTTAATCAGTGGCTGCTGCCTTTGCAACATTATGGTCCCAGGTTTGAGTCTCCACCAGGACTCTATGTGCATGGAGTTTGCATGTTTTCCCTGTGCTTGAGTGAAATTCCTTTGAACTTTCTGTTTTGTTCCCACATCGCAAAAACATGAATTTAGATTATTTTGTTTTCCCCTAACATTGGTTGTAGATTGTGTTAATGATTATGGAAAGGGCATTAGATTGTGAGGGACAATTAGTGACACGACTATGGACTTTGTAAAGCGCTGTATATTATGTTGGTGTTGCAATATGAAAAAATTGATTTGCTTGGCACAAATCTAAACCTTTGATACTCACCAATCCTTGTTCAGTCCCAGGGTGCCCGAATCTTTCTTTTCTTCCTGTAGACGATCTTAAGCCATCTTGATTGGCCATACCAGCTTGACGTAACTCCCATTCATTCATGCCCGGCATGCTCAATGGAAGCATGCGCAGCTCAGCAAAATTTGTCAGCGATCAGGCAGGTAAGAACAGTTATTGCAGAAGGGACATTGCCCTTTTTGTAATAACCACCTGCCTGAATCGCCAAAGTTCAAAGTGGGACTTTAGTTCCATTATCATTAAATACTTACTGTAGATACTTACTGTTACTACAGGGGTGTAGTGGGGCGAGCACGCATGGGCACGTCATGCCCTCACCTTTTTTCGGGACTTTTTTTGTTACATAGGGATGCACATGCACACTCACCATGCATAGCCCCATGCCCCCTCTTCTTTTTTATGATTTCACCCCTGATTAAGTATATTTGAAAAATGTTCCCCCTCAAAATGCCATTAGAAAATATTCTGTCTATTGGTGCTCAATAAAAATACACAAAAAAATAAGGCAAGTGACTCATCATACTCATCAACTAAAAAGCACAAATTAATTTAACCATGTTTTAAAAATAACACACCGAAGATTCATGTTAATATTATTAGAATTTCTACTGCCGCATTTTGTGCCATTTTGTTTTTTCAAAGCATTTTCCTGTATTTTCAGGTATTATTATCATTATTATTAATAATAAACAGGATTTATATAGTGCCAACATATTTCACAGCGCTGTACAATAAATAGGGTAAAAATAAGTACCTTGGTTCATGGTTAGATCAGTAACTGTTTGAGTATATATGGTAAAATATATATATATATATATATATATACACACACACAGATAGACTCCGGATTAAGGAAATCCGACATACAGATGACTCCTGGATACGAAGATGTTCTGCAACATCTTGTAACTCTTTAATGACCAAGACGAACTCTGCAGTTGTTTTTTTTGCATATCAAAGCACAGCTTGCTCCAGAAGTTAAGGAAAGTCTAGGCTCCAGAATTTTTTTTGTTGCTTTGTTTGTGATCCTGTGATCCTCCTGTAAATTTTATACAGTAACTGGTACACCATGCTGCCTAATAATATGTTGAGACAAACATCTGTCCTAATTGCATTTATTAAAATAATGTACTTGTTCCGACTTACATACAAATTGAACTTAAGAATAAACCTTCAGTCCCTATCTCGTATGTAACCCAGGGACTACCTTATATACTTTATCCTTATTTATTCTTGGTTCAGCAGCAGCTTTCCTGCGGGTTCTGGGTTTCTGAAGAACATAATCCAGCTGTCAACAGGCACAAATCTACCATTGAGTGATCGGGCTCATGAACATTTTATGAATATAAGGGCAGCTGCAGTCTAGTAACTAAATGTAGACTAGAAGGACAAACATAGGATGCTTTCTTGGACTTGTTTTTACACAGGTTTGCAAAATGTGGAGTTCCTTTGAAAGTGGCCCTTATCAGAACTAGTAATTCTCAAAAAAATGATAATGTAGGATTGTAACTGTGAATGTTCCAGGCCCTTATATACCTATTTCTTGAGAATTTTTATCCATGCCTTGCTCCCTAGTAGTCTGATCATGCTGACAGCTCCCCTGCTGCCTGCTCTCGAAAAACTGGGCAAACATTTTGTTACAACCAAGGTCAAGCATTGTGGCAATGTTCAAATCTGGAACACCTAACCTTGAAATACTTGCTTGGCAAGTGAAACACAAACAGCTGACCATTTAGAGGAGCTAAATGTAAAAATCAAAAAAATCCAACAGACAATGTGCCTTCTGCTATAAAATAAAAAAAATGCTGCCTGATTGTAATTTCTTTTAAATACCCTCAGTGGTCTTTGTTTAGTTGCAAGTGCCATCATCTTTCCGGTATGCCGATCTTCCACCAACATACTTGGCCTGGGCAGGATACCTGCCACAGCCGTCATCATACAAAGAAGCTGGCGATCAGGCAAGTAAGTATTCTTCATTGCAGAATCACATCACCTGTCCTCGTTCAGTTGCCGGTGCCACCATCTTTCTTTTTTTTGTCTGAGATGCTGATCTTCGACCATTGGCCTGGCAGATACAAGCCTGTTGTCATATGAAGAAGATCAGGCAGGTGAATATTTTGCAAGCAGGATTATGGTTCCACTTAACTTTTTACAGCCACCTTACAACCTGCAGCTGATGGAAACGCTCCCTTTTATATACAGTGGTGTATAACCACTTGATAATAGGCTTATAGCAAATTTTTTTTCAATGAAAATAAGTAGCAGGGAGCTTGTTGGCACTGTACACAGCACACATTGGCTGAGTTAGGAGTAAAGTTTAATTAACTTATATATTAAATTAAATAAATGAATAATAATAAATAGCATGGCAAAGTACTGCACTGTTTTGTGCATTGCCGTGCACTGTGGTAGCATGTTTAATCACACCATGGCACAATGATGTAAATGGTTCCTTGAGGAAATTTCTCATGGCAGAAATACTGAAATACCAGAATTGCTATTATTGACTTTTCAAGAGTAAGTGTCAGGAAGAGTCATGGGCCGTCATCCTTATCCTTAACAATCATAAGCATATAACATCATCCATACCCCCAATACAAGCTGGATGATACAATACATGATAGCTCCAGACCAGTAACTCGTCAACTAGATGAAGGGTAAAGCTGACAGGTATGGAGCAAGAACCTTTAAAAAAATGTCTCAGTAGTGGCTCTTATTTTTCTGTGTTCACAGTTCCAAGTATAAAACACACGGCAGTTTTCAAAGTAGTTTTTGGTCCAACAATTGTGCATGAATTACCTTTAGTGATTACAATAGAAGTCAGTCTGGAGCAAGGTGGAGATATTGAATATTTTTTTTCAAATGAAAATAACTTCAGCGTAATTTGGCTTTAACGACCAAGAGAACAGTTTGCAGTCTAATTTATGCTATCGTTGTGAACTGGCTGAGGGCCAAAGAGAAGAGGAAGAGCTCTGCAGAAGGGCCAGATAAAGCAGCTTGACATGTCTGCATGTAATGCTGGGATGAGAATGAGACATGTGGATACCTTCTGTTTCAAAAAAAGCTCTCCTGTGCATTCCATCCTTCATTTTATGTACAATACCGCCTATTATTTATTTTGGCCATATATTAGCCAGGAGTGCTAGTCACAGCAGGGAATTTGGAAATTAAAATGTCTATTGTTTAGCAGCAGCAAAAAGTATTTAAAATTTTTGGAAGGAAAAACCGTCTTGATGTGTCTGTTGACTGTTAAATTGTGAATATTTATGAAAGCTTAAAAATGTCATGCTGTAAATGTAAATGATCTGCATCCTAAAAAGATATTTACGGTAATGGCCAAATGTGACTGTGGAGTTTGGCAAATGTGTTAACTCCCAAAAGTAGGGGGATAATAAAATCATTTTTTATAGTCATTTTACATCCTATTTTTTTTTTAACATTGAACAGATGCATTCTATGGGCATATTGTAGACGCTCACTCATTAAAGCAATATAGGCACATTGGACATCCCATTCCAAAACCGGCGGCATTATTATGAATTGATAACCCATCAACACATTTATGGCCATAACAACATTCACACTTCTTTCCACAAGATTTCAGAGAGTGTCAGGGATAATTTGTACCAATCCAACCAAAGAGCATTTGTGAGATCAGAGACTGATATATAAAAAGAAGTGGCACAAGGCACGGTCCCAGAAGGAAAATGACTTATTATGCTGGAGAGTTTCTGACCTTTTGTTAATATCTTCCACCTATCTGTATTTCTGTCCTTCACAATTCCAGGGACTAAAAGCAGACCTAAACTCAAATGTTTAGTTTACATAAAAGAGTAGATAACTCTTATTTATAAAGTAAAACTATTGCTCTTTTTAAGAATGTGATCAAGAATGAATGGGAGTGCAGAGCCTCAGGATCTCGGGCATGCGCAGAAAGGGCATTTTACTTCCTTGAGGGGAAAGAGATGCCGATCCTTTGTCTTCACAGTGGGAGATTAAAAAAGAAAGACGGGGCAAAGATGGTGGTTTACGGTGCTTCCCTCTGCACCCGTTCGAAGAAGAATTCTAGGACAGCATGGGACCCATTCAAGGAAAACAATCCAGTGCGATCGGGGAATCTGTGAAATAAAGATAAGTGTGATTTTTTTATTTTTCAGTTTAGTTCCACTTTAAGTAACCAAGTAAAACCAATTAAACCAAAAAAGTGATATAAAGTTTGGCATTCAATTTTAAAAATTGTTATCGTTTTTTAAATCTGTGTCACCAAAACTATACCTGGACATTCTGATATTCAGGTCTTTGCCTGGAAGCTTCCTGTTAAAGAGTGACAACACTCTGCACCTATCTGCAAATTAGGGTTGACTAACCCATAGAAGGACCAGAAAAAACTCCAATGGTTTGCCCCCGTTATATTAGTTGTGTGTGCTCTTTGGTGGACCCCCTGCTTCCCTGGCAAAAAGAATACCAAATTCCAGGAAAGCTTTGTGGTCTAGTGAGTTCTTTTTACTAACTCCGGTGAGCCTTGGGTTCCTAGTTTGACTCCGCTGCAGGTCAGACACTTGTTACTACTTGTGTGACAACACTTCCTTGCCCCGCTATTCAGGGCTGTACTTCGGAATAGAGCTAAATGACTCAGGACTGGGTAGGCATACAAATCCTCTGGCAACTAAAACAACTCATATAAGAATTTAATCGGAGTATTTAGCTCTTTGTCTAAAATGTACCCTTAAAACTAGTTGCAGGTATGCTGAACAAATTCCCATCACTCATCTCTGCGCGACAGCAAAGGAGACCTAATTAAAAGTTCTCAGAAATCAGAGTAAGGCCAGACTTCCAGTGGTACCTTAGAAGTGGTGTGTGACTTCCACATGTATTTGTAAATGTATCCAGCCGAGACTTCTATTTTATTTCAATTTTAAAAGAAGGTTTTAATTAGCTGGCCTTTTCCGGTGCTGCAGAAAATGTTTTATGCACTTTATCAAATACATATTTCTTGCTGTTCGCTATTTTATTACTTTAAAGTGTATCCAATGGGTTTTAGTTCATTCTGAGCACATAATGGTTAGAACCCTGCCATGGGAGGTGTGCTTCCCTATAACTCTCCCACCAGCAGCTCCGTGCCCTGGGTGCCAACTCTGCCAATGTTTCCTGGTGCTGTGGCTAACTAACTTACTTCCAGGCAACCAAAGCTGTTTGTTACCCCTTCCAAGGTGTCTATTACAACAGCCCTGAGGTCTGGAAGCTGCTTAGCCCAAGGTCTCCAAGAGGCTTTCTGAACTGTCCAAGGGGGTGAAGCTGTCTGGGATGTCTGCAGAAGCTTTGGATTTGCTGCCAGGGAGAAATATAAGGAAGATAGGCAGAGTGGCTGATAATATGTGTATGAGGTTAGTGTGTGTCTGTCACTGTATATATATTGAATGCCATTTTGAGAATGTCATTGCAACAAACCACACTACATGGTAAAACTGTGCATTACTTTAATGCCCAATGAGGACACAGACAGCAAAAAAAAAATAATTGTATTCAGCCTTACCAGTGCTACATTGAAAAATATGTTTTATTATAGCAGACTTTCCCAACTTTTTTAACATGGGGAAATCTTAAAAAAAATTCTGGGAGCCCCTTCTCTAATCGCTATATCCAGAGCTCACAGTACTTTAGCGTGGTGATTAGTAGGAAGAATGTCTCTTATATTGCTGGCCAATGGGAAGAATGTCACCTTACAGATAGCCAAAAAGATCATTGGGGTCAGCTAAAAGGACCTGGGAGGCCCAAACTGCTCATTGCTCAAGGAACTCCCAGCAACCATTGGAGGAACCCTGGTTAAACCCTCAATTACAGTCTGCAATCAGAGGGACTTTGTCCTTTTTTCTATGTTGTTGACCACACAGAAAGTAAAGGAAAACCTGTAGAATAGCTACAGAAACATCAATTAAAAAAGCCTGCTGGAGGTTTAAAATGGTTTAGCTAGAGTTACACTTTTAAAGGTGTTCAGAAATACCAGAAAGGCCGTCTTCTTCTAAAGCCAGTTGCCTAGTGGGCATATTTATCCAAAAATTTATTTATTTTTAGGGGAGATTTATAATCACAGTGAATTGTCAAAGAACAGCAAGCATACAATATTATATTAAGTAATATATGTTTTTTTGTAACTTTAAAAAAAAGTGTTTGGTTCTGCAGAATCTGTGAAGTTGGTGGTTTTTGCTATTTCTAGCAGAACACTAGAGGGCAGCAGAGCGGCTCCAATGTCAGCTTCATTACTAGAAGTGCCTCCACATGCCACGTGCCAGGATTTTTTCACGTGCCATGATTTCTTGCATTATGTATCATGGATATGGGTGTTTATTATTAACATTTCTTTATTAGTAGTAGTAGTAGTAGTAGTAGTAAATTTTGTTTATAATGCACATTCGTATTATGCAGCGCTGTACATAAATAAAAGTTGCTCATGACAGACAAATATAATCAATGACACAGAAAGAGGAGATCCCAAAAGAATCTACACTTGTAGTCTCAGCTTTCTACAGTACAATGGAGTGGCTACAAATGAAGACATTCTGAACAGAGCATGAATTGTAGCCACTGGCATTAAGGATATTCAGTAATCTGTAAGGCACTTAGACATTCCTCAGGACTAACTAAACACATTTTTAGAACAAAAGGGGGAATTAATGTATAATTAGCACATAAAATAAATATTTCTTATTATTGATATTATTAATAATAATATCATTATTATTTAATAATTGTTGTACTTATTTATTTTACTTTAGTAACTTTAAGTATTAATTATGTTATTTTAATATTATGTTTAAAGTTCTATATATATATATATTACGGGGACTTTATATTCTAAGAGCTTGTTTCAGATCAAATTTTCATAAACCAGACAGCCAGCATTCTTCATAGGAGAGATAGCTGCATATTTCTATGTATTACTTGCTATTAAAAAAAATGTTGTGACATGAAACTAAAACTGTTCACCGATCACCAAAAGCGTTTCTGTGTCAGATAAGAGAACGTTCTTCCAAAAGAACATCAGTGCAAACCCTGACAAACTTCTACCGGCTGGGACACTCATTACTTGTCATCAATACTTATACAATACTTGTCATCAGCATGAAAAACTTTATTAGACTATTCACTGTGTCATTTTTTATTAAAGAATAATCCAAACATTTAAAGTAACAAAAAAATGCACAATTTGTTTACAATGTTTTAAATAAAATAATTCTGTTTTCACTGAAATCAGAAATAAGTAAATTTATAACACACGTTATGCATGCACTTTCCAGGAAGATGTTTGCAGATGAGAAATGGTTGAGTGCCCATGTGTCTGGTGTGTTATCATCCCCTATGGGAATACATAGAAAAGGTGTAATACATGTGGGGATTCTGCAGTCTGTACACCTGCGTCAGGTTAAACTCCCGGCGTGCCGTTCTCATGATGTTTATCTGCCTGCTTAATGTGCGGATGAAAAATAAAAAGGTCTGGAACAAAGATCTGCAGTTTTCTGCATTTCCTGTGAGCCACATAAATTATAACAAGAAGCCACACTAAGCATGAAACAATGGCATTTGCTAAGTTTTAAACTGGTTTCATACAGTTGTAGTTGTAGTGTTGCAGTATCCTGCATATTACTGTAATATATACTATGAATGCAAGAATTAATTTTGAATGGAACCCCAACAAATATTTCCGCATGCACCCACCACAATACACAGTATTGCAATACCATGGATTGTGAAGCTTAAAATGGAGTCAGTATCTTTTTGATGCATAGGGAAGCACATTAACAACTTCTTTAATATAAGGCATGGTAAAATGCAACATAAAATGATTGTTCTGCAAAGCTCTTTATAATTTACTGAAATATAAATAACAGGTAGCTCATGATACTGAACTCCAGCCTCACCTTCTGTACAGTTGTGCAGAATTCTCATCTACGTTAAAATTGCTTACTGATATCATTGCTCAATCTGAGCTTCTCTCAGTGTGCATTAGAAGTCGCAATTTGTCATATAAAATTTTCCTTCCTGGAGGATATCCGGCATCATCTAGCCCTTTCCTTCTCAGCCTCATCGCAACTTTTTATTAATTGGATTTCATTCCTTTCAACCCTGGAAGCTCAGCCTCATACATGCTCATTATCACAACTTGTTTTTAGGAAGAAAACATGTACAACACCCTGCCAGCCCCTCCCAGCACCCATAATCTGCCTGCATTGCATAACAAATCACAGAGCCCTAGTCATGGCATCGCTGGGTCTAAAATAAGTTATGCAATGAAAACTGGTTTTAGGTATTAATTAAATTAGCATGTAGAGGGATAAAAAGGTAAATAAAATGAAAGGCACAATATAAGCAAATGAAATGTCAGCTTTAACTAATCCAATAGGGTAATAATTGTGGTGAGCTGCATTCTACATGAGAGAACCTCAGGCACACAGATGATATATCTGATTACTGTGCACACCCAATGTTATAGACGTGGTTCACAAACTGTGCAAGGCAAAATTTGTCCAATGTACAGAAACAAAAAAAGCAACCTAATTTTCAGCCTGACCAAGTTTTATAAATACACCCAACAAAAGCTAAAATTATTTTCTCTTATATAATATTAGCATAATATAAAGTAATATAATCCAATGAACTATGAAATGTGTTAGCAGGAAACATAAGGTATATTTAGTACTTTGCTAATGTCCTTCCACTCCACCGATCACTGGAGCTTCTAAAGCCATAGAAGCACCACACATGGGAAAGTTTTTATTTCCATATGGTTTTTATATTCAGTGGCTAGCATTTTTACCATGCGAAATTGGGATCTCAATCCCAAGCTAGAACATGGAGTTTGCATTATGCACTTATTATGCAATTTTGCAATTATTGCCCTCTATTTGTGTGGGTTTTCTCTGGCCACCCCTGTTTATTGCTACATCCCAAAATTACAGGTAGGTTAATTGACTTCCTCTAAAAAATGGCTTTCCTAGGGCTGCTAGACAATGACTATGGTAGGAACGTTAGATTGTCAGCTCCTCTGAGAGACAGTGACATGACTATAGACTCTGTACAGCACTGGGTTATATGTCAGCACTATATAAATACATAATAACAACATGTAATACACCTTGTCCTAGAATGACAGCGTTCGCTCAAAGCCGCAGCATTGTTCAGTAATTCTATCACTATTTCTGTCCTTAGGTTATAACACACTGAGTGAATGTTGTCACATTATGACGGAAGGAATGTCAGGACTTGGGGCTTTTATTTTGTACAAGCAGTAGGCAGGGCATGCTGAGACCTGTAGTTCCTCAATGGTTCAGAAGAATTATAAAAGAACAGTCAATAAAAAGAGTGGGCTTTAGCAAAAGACTTTAAACTGTATGCCAAGTTCAAATCAATAGCATGCACATTGTATGAAAAACAGCTTATAGAATAAAACAGTGCATATGTCATATAGCAACCATTCAGCCATTATATAAACATATATTTGGATAGTGGTAAAGTGTCACATCAGAGGGATCTAAACATGACTTTTTATTGTAATCATCACAACAATAAAACCATTCATAATCCAGTATAACTTCCCCTTCTGTGGTCCGTCCCTGTGCCCTTTAGGTAACCTTATATAGGTTTATCCAACATAGCAGTATACAGAATTAATTGCACAGTGCCATAACCCATTGTAACCATGCAAACTGCAATCAACTTTTCAAAGAATAATTCTGATGGAAGGTTAAGGATAAATGTACAATGCATACTGTCTTTTATCATACCAAACAATTATTTGTTGATCTTAACATACTGCCTGTAAATGTTTTTTGCTATGCTATTCATATACGAGGCATCGGACACTAAAAAATGTTTTTATGTATCCTTCTTTAAATGAGATTTGCATTTACAACTAAATCACATGCACAGAAATAAGTGATCACATTAAAGTAATAAAAAATATGCAATAAAAAAAAAATATATTAAAAGTAATAATAGTTTATATATCTTATATTCCGCTTCCACCTGCCTTCAAGCGACCATTGCGAGCTTATTGGGTTTTCACAGAAAGAAATATATTCCCATAAAAAGTCAACCACCTGTTGCTTTAGAATGTCACATTCCACATCCTCACTGACTTGAAAAAGTGTCATCATTATTCTTTTGTCGACTATGTTCAGTTTAGTTTGCACAAGTTGTACAGCCGTAACTTTCTGAGCCAAATTCCAAAAAGTTTGAAGCTGCAAGGTTTAGGAGTCAGCAGTACCAGAGAATTGCAAAACCACAGCAATTTCTGACATTCTTTGTTCAGTCATCTTGGACATCCATCAGACATACTGACTTTTTGAGTACAAACTTGAAGTTTTCCTTCTGACTTTTTCTTGTGGAGCACTAGATATGTTTTTTGGAGGCAGTTTATAGGTATATTTCCTCTCAGCAGGGGAACAAAAGCAACACAGGATGGCACCTCCTGCAACAAGAGCCAAAGCTGTCGCCCAGCCAATATAAAGGGCGTCCCCCAACTCTCTCTTCTGCGCAACATTGACCAAAGGGTTGTAAAAGTCTCTGATGATATTGTTGGCCGTCCAGGATATTGGGATAAGCACAATGATACCAGAAAGAATGAAGGTGATTCCAGAGACTAGGAGAATCAACCCTTTTGTTCTCTCATTGTCTCCGCCACATTGAGTGCATTTCATGCCAGCAATGGCGATGATGAAAGCCAAGAAAGACAGACAGATGGCCACACACATCAACGCTCTACCCGCTTGCAGGTCCGGAGTTAGGGCAAGCAGGGAGTCGTACATTTTGCACTGCATCCTTATGTTTGCCTGTCGGAAGCAGTTCATCCACAGGCCTTCCCAGAGAGTCTCAAAGACGACAATGTTGCTCTCTATAAAAGCAGTCACCCGCCACTGTGGCATGCCCGTCACGGCACATGTCCCAATTAGGCCGATGCCACACAGAACAAGTCCGGCTATTTGCAAAGCACCTTTATCCATCCTGCCTTAGAGGCCTTGCACTGGCAAATGCTGAGCAACAGAACTCTCCTGCCTTTAAAACAAACCCAAGTCTCCTTGGAGAATACAGTTCAGTTTCAGCCACCTGCAACCAAGCAAAATCCAGCAAAGACTGGCTGGTATTTTATAGTGCTGCACAGTTTCTAAAATTGAAATACCACCAAGTGTAGCAAGAAGACTTGTTTGTCAGGTTCATCCAGTTTATAGACCAATTACATGATAGCACAAAGGGGTGTGTTTAAACCAACAAAGGATTCTTCATTTCAATAACTGTAACCTCTCTGGGCTCCTAGCTGTTACCTTCTTGCACTACATCATGACACTTGACAGGGCAAACAGGTTCCAGTGCAGAAGGTAGGCTACGTGCATGCAGTTCCTCCACTGCTTCAATACACAGCAGATATTTCAAGCAGATGGACGCCTTCCAAAAAACCAAACGCAGTTGCGCTGTGAAAGAGAAAGGAGAGATGGAGAAAAGTGAAAAACAGGTCTCCGTGCCCGAGAAACCACATTCTTTTGTATTGTTGTGTTCTGACTACAGACTCAGAGGTTTAAAAAAAACAAAACAAATCTATGTAAAAAGTTATGCAAGCTTTACTACTATATCTACAACAACTATATCTATAATCAACCTAATATATCTATAATCAACTTATTATATCTATAATCAACAACCTGCATTCACTAATCTCTGCATTATGATAGTAAAATATATAAAGATAGATAGGACACAGTTGTGTTGTGCACATAAATTAATTCACCCTCCCAGTAAGAAAGTGTCCCTTGCAATTACTTTCAATTGTCATCACCTGTGCACCTTGAGCTAACTAGATGACTCAATAAACCATCCTAATGACTATAGGAACACAACCAAAGATTTACAGGCCACCAGCAATAGTGTCAGTTAACCCCAGGTCATCAGGGAGATAAAGATCTGAAACAATATTTATGACATTTCTCCATTATAATTACTATAAATAAAAACAGCATTTAGTTCACTGACACTGCGCTCAAATTCCTAAAATACTGACAGTGCATTTTTTCTGGGCTTTCGGGAAGGGCCGTGGTTGCCTTAAACTGATGTTAAACTCTGCTGCTGGACCCAGTCCACCCAAGTTTTTGCCATAATGTGGAAGTATTAACAGCAGAGTGACTGGTCTTGTATCCTCCCCTTTGCCACGTTTAGCAGGAAACTTGTAGTGCAGCCATTCCCAGCTATGGTTCTGGGAAAACTTAAAGTAGATGTTCCACTGTGTTCACAAAATGTCACCAGGCAGGGTTTTTTTTTTTGTAAAAAGTGGCAGGCAATTCTCCTTCTGCAATAAAACATACTTACCTGCTCCCTTTGTTTATTGTTCTACATCTCGGTGCATCTCACCTGCAGGTACTAAATGGACTCTTTCCCGCTTGCACAGAAGTTACATCATCCCCGTCAGGCCAGTCATGATGGTTGAAGAAGGAAGAGAACAAGGAAGAGAAGAGGGAAGAAGATGGTTGCACCAATGAAGGAACAGGAACAGATGAGTGTAGAAAGGGCTTATTTCCACTCCACCTCCAGAGGAATGTTTCAGCAATTATAGGCATGATCTTTTTAGATAACTGTAAGAGGAAGGGGGCATTCTTTTCTTTTGCCATCAATGTAGGGGAAAAGCTACTTTGATAATCAATAGAAGGGAGAACCACACTGACCACCACTATAAGTGGTCATTACACTGATCACCAATGTAAGGGTTTTACACTGACCGCCATGTAAGATGGCACTACAATGACCACCAATGTAATTGGTAAGGAGGAAGAAAAAAGAGCTAGGTTCCTTTCTACATTATTTACGTTTTAATGCCAGCCACATTCAATTAAGTAGAGGAAAGAAAACATATATCTATAGAGGGGTTTTACAGCATAAATTGAAGTCAATTTTTCTGAAATTAGCGGTCGTCTCTGAACCCGACGTGATTCCTCTATACAACCTTATGGCTTCCTGAAAAAGCATTTTGCGCTCTCATCATTTTTCTATTTTGAAAACTGCTATCTTTACCCATTATCCTCTGTTAGTTATGAGTCTCTTAATGTCCCCTGAGGAAGCCTATCCGCGTCGGGTTCAGAGACGACCTTAATATGCATGATCACTAGAAGCGATTGTAAATACACTGGCCAAAGGCCATCATTTTATACATTATTACTTTATACTCTATGTACCCTGTACGTTGTTTTTTGGATGCTTGCCAATTTCAGTAAAATTTACCTAATTTAATGCCGTAAAAGCCCCACTGTAGATATATTTTTTCTTTCCTCCACCAATGTAATTGAGCACCATACTGACCATCAATGTAAAGTGGTATTACAAGGACCACAAATTTAAGGGGGATTTACATTGGCCACCAATGTAAGGGGTCACTACACTGGCCACCAATGTAAGGAGATACTGCACTGACCATTAATGTAAGTGGGCTCCACACTAACCATTAATGTACGGGACATTACACTGACTGCCAACATAAGGGGGCACCAATATAATGTAACTGAACACCAATATAAGGTGACATTATACTGGCTACCAGTGTAAGGGGACATTTTAATTTATTTCATTATCATTATTAAATATAATATTTTAGCAATGCTGAGGATTAAAGCTGTTAAGTTATTGTTAAAATTAAAATGGTAAAATGTTAAGCTAGTCTAATTTCTTATTCTTGAATTTTTTATTATCTCAAATTGTAGCTCATGCCAATGTATTTTGTAGCTATAGTAATTATTAGGAGTTGTTCTCTGAGGACAGAACATTATTTCAAAGGTTCCTCATTGTAATAAAGATGATAAAGACTTCTTTATAAATTTAAAAATGGGCTCTGATCTCCAACATGCACCCATACCATATTAATGCAATTTTAAGTGCTTGCATTCATTTGCAAATGTATTATTTTCCAATACATTTTTCATTTATTTATAAATTGCACATGGATATGTACAGAACATTGCATTGCAATTCAATGTATCTTGAATGGAAGCCTGCTATACATATATCCTAAACCATAACCCAAATGTGCCAACACACACATGTGAAATCCTGATGGATTGTGGTGTGCTGCTTTGTGGTGTGTTCATGTATTGAAATTTCATATTAAAAATGAGTAGGCTGCATTAACACAATAATTGGTATCACATGTTAAAGTACAATTATTTAACAACCTGCCATAATGTGAATCTTCACTAAGAGGAAGAGAAATGGGTGAAAATGAATTGGCGTAGAATACTCCTTTGTTCTATACAATGTACATATGACCACATGTGCAGCTTTAACTTATTTCTATAGAATCCAATTCCATTCATTGCATATGCATCCATATAATATTAAACATTTACTGAAAATGGAAATCTTGGCAACCTCAAGGTCAGTCTACATACGAGCTATTACCTATAATGATGACTCCAAAAATACTATATATAGATGTGACAGTGACTGATTGCCGAAATTTAAAAAGATTGGTCTCAGATTTTTTTATACAGCTGTTTGCTGTGACAAAGTTTAAAATACATTTTTCTGGTAAATGAAAGGACTGCTGATTTTTGTTCAGGATTTTAAAAACTGATGTGCCTAATTTGCATGGAATCCATTCAATCATAAATGCTCTGTTGATGATTGATTTTATGCTTTTTAGAAAAGTGTACACTGTTCTAAAATATTTTACTGCTGTCAAAACAAAGTTACACAAATATAATTTGAAAAAGCATATAATATACATAAAATGTCAAAACAGAACTGGATATTCTAAAATCGTCTTGATGGTGGTTTCATTAGGCCAGGCCAGTGTTTAGGTCCTAAAACACTACCATTCTGAACCTAAAAAATCCATCCTATTTCAAGATACATATGACATGGAATCCATGTAAAGTCAACTGTCCATAACTGGGTCTACTAAATTCTTCTTGGCAGTGGCTTCACTAATCCAGACAAGTGTCCAAGTCTTCAAATACTACCACTCTAAATCTAAATAACACATCACAAATCAAGGTAATTATATGAATGGAACATTTATACTACTAAGGAACCAAGTAAAGTCCATTGTCCATAAATGGGATTCCAGATTTTTCTAGCCAGTGGCTTTATTAGTCCAGGGCAATGCACAAGTTCTCATATGACTGCACCATCTGTACTACTAGGAATTTATATAAGGTTCCTTTTCCATAACTTTGTCTTCTAGATTTTACTTGACAGTGGCTTCATTATTCCAGTCAATGTCTAAGTCTACAAAGACCAATATATCAAGAAACGTCTAAAACATGCTATATTAGGATACTTATAAAACTTATACTACTAAGGAACCAAGGAAAGTCTATTACCCATAACTGGGTCACCTAAATTCTAGTGTCCAGGTCTACAAGTACTACCATTCCCAACCTAAATAAGACATCCTATATTTAGATTCCTATATGACTGGAACTTCTGTACTACTAAGTACCCACATAAAGTCCATTGTCCATGACTGGGTTTTAAAGATTATTCTTGGCTGTGGCTTAACAAATCAAGGCCAGTGTCCAAGTCTACAAGTACTACCACTCCTGCTACTGCTAAGTACTCACCTGAAGTCCATTGTCCATACCTGGGTCTTCTAGATTCTTTTTGGCGGTGACTTCACTATTCCAGGACAGTGCCTAGGGTTACACGCACTACTACTCCAAATCTAAATAAGACATCCTAAATTAATATCCTTATATATCTGAAGTGTCTGTATTACTAAGGTCCACATAATGTCTAATTTTTATAACTAGGTCTTCTAGATTCTTCTTGGCTGTGGCTACTAATCCAGGGCAATATATACAAGTCTACAAAAACTACCGCTCTGAAACCTGAATCATCCTTTATCAAGCCATCCTTTATCAAGATACTTACCTGACTGGAGAGTTTGTACTACCAAGAATCTAAGGTGAAGTTCATTGCATCCCTATAACCCTATCCCCTTCTATGAATTTCAGTTGGGCTGGTGGTCCTGAGTGGAGATACTGTACTATTTAAGCATTATTCTAAAAGGAATCAGAAGTCAGTGACATATGCTGGGCATTATTTAGCTACTTGTGCCCCATCCAGATCACCATTTACAGCATATGAGAGGAGAAAGTTTTCTAGCAACAACAACCTTGGCCGCTCCAAGATACCAAATGGCACTGAATTATTTAAGAAGGTGTGCCTTATTAAACCATGCCCACCAGTCAATGCTGCACCATGACATACATTACATTGTACACTCGTGTATCTGTCCCTACTGGAAAAAAGCCACTTGGCTGCATTAGCCCCGAGGCAAAATGTTCACAGATATCTCCTTATAGTATTACTTTTTTTTCTGAATCCTTTTCTGAGTAGTTTTTTTTTCACAGATGCAATATACGCTGGGGTTATTAACTAACTTTACATATTACTCATGGTAGTTAAGTAGCTTGAATGTTTAGTATTGCATAGTGCATTTGTTCTGTGAACTTGAGACTCTGGCATTACTCCAGCTTGTGACCCATTCAGCTCTATTCAGGTAAATACTACAGTATCCCTTATGGTCTCCGCAAACTTCCAACACGCCTTCTGCTAGATTTCAGCCATGTAGAGGTTTTCTTCATAAACTCCGGCCCTAACAATACTGATTCAAGTTCTGTTGAGATAGCACTGAATGTACCAAGCTTAGCAAGAGCATACCCCTGGAAAATGCTTTAATTGGAAAACTGCTGAATGTATTGTAAGTTTTTCCCACAAAACTTACCGTTCAGACTGGCCTTGTGTCTTTTCAGACCCCACTTATCTGCATTTCAGGCGGACTAACACTTCCAACACAAAGTCTGAAGTTCAAAGCAGAGAGAGGAGAAAATCTTTTCTTTTCAGTAGTCACTGAGCGCTCGTGCCAGTTAACCAGCCAAGCTGCTTGATATCTGTTAATGTATCTCAAAAATTAAGAATAATCTATAGTTAAACAACCTGCAGAGAACTGGAGCAAAGCCAACAAAAAGCTAAGTAGAATAAAGTCCCTTTATCTCTGAACTACAAATATGTTTACACAAAACTGAAAGTTGGTGTTATGTAAACTCAGGAGGAGGTTTCATCAAGTATAATGACGGGAAATGTATCTAACGGTGACCTGATTTCAGGAATCATCAATGAAATGTGCACGGTTCATTAGTAATGAGTAAAACTTGGTAGATAAAATGCTTTTTGTCGCTACACAATAACAAAAGAATATTTTAAAGCATTGTTTGCACCAACAATAGTAATAAAGGCAATTAAAAAAGTTAAAATGTACTTACCCATTTCAAAACTTCTCTGAAACTTTAATGGCATCAAAATTTGTTTACTTGCAGATCAAAATGAGCAAAGCTTACAATTTTGGGGATATGATTCAGAGTCATGGGGAAGGCAAAATTAATGTTTTGGTGTTCCTAAAGGATGCAAATACCTGTAAATGTCTCCCAGTGGTCAAACAAGCTCCATTCAATATCTTAGACAACAGTACCCCTACCTGGAGCCAGAAAAAATGTCCCTCTATTAGCCTCATTGCCATGCACATTCTGTAAATGCACTAAAAAGTGTGCTTTGATAATTGATGTGCTGGATTGCCAATATTCCTAATAGTAACCCAATATACTGTGCCAACAAATTACCATGAGTTGTAGTGTGTTGCATTACATTATACATATACTTTTTGGTGTACTAGGCAGCACATTCAATTCAACACACAATGTACAATAATGTAAAGCATAACGCACTTGAGTGACCCCAATCCTAATTAAAAGTCAACTACATCCCCAAAATGTTCGCCTAAGTAGCTCAATAAAAGGCTGAGAGTTTCCAAAACCATTGCTCTTGCAACAAAATCACACTGCTGATCCCTACTTCTTAAACAGCTTGGCCTTTGGAGCTTCATTGGCCTTGAAACTTGGCCTTGTTTGGTAAACTACTAAAATGATTTTCCCCTGTAGGTAGAGAAATTGGAAAGTAATTGAATTACTGTATACCTCAAGCTCAAAAATACTCCATAAACAACATAAAACCCAATTGATTATTGCCATTTTTCCCAAGGAAAATGGGACCCAGTAGGTTCAATTCACAAAACTAACTCAACTGGCTAAGGATCAGGAGCTCCTTGAAATGTAAGAATTACAATCACATGTATAAAATAAATGTATTCTTCTGGTAAAGCCCAACTCCAAGTTGGGCCGGCCTTCCCTACCCCTTCACTTCTGCCCCTTGAAGCATCTCCAGTGCTCTTCTAAAATATTTTTTTAAAAGCTGTTACATGACATTATAAAGTCCTCATTATAATGTGGCAATATTCCTCTGTTATATAGTGAAGTGGATGTTGTTCTCTGTTCTCCTATGAATCCAGGGTGACTTGATGGCACCCCCCAGGGGATGTGCCCTTGGCCCCTGGGCACACAGAAAATGGGTAGTTTGAAGATGGTCATGGTTCAACCCCCAAAATGTGTAGCATCCAGGATTGGGGAAGGACAAGAAAAGTCAACATCTTTTCAAAGTAGAAGAAATGGCTTATCCTTTAAAACGAAATAGTACTTTATATTTAAAATATATTACATAAATATTAAAAAAAAAGAATCCTGACAAAACAAGCAAACAAACTTGGTATATTTTGAGCCATTTTAATATTTCAGGCCACCTTCTGATTGCAAACAGGTTTTTAACATTAATATTCATAAGTAAATAATAATTAACATCCAGAATGCCCAGAAGTGTGTATATTTAAAAAATAATAATAATAATAATTACATCCTAGATTTCTGTTCCAAGATTCCATACTCAGAGAATCCATTTGGTCAATAATTAAATATAGAACCACATTTATTACTCAGGAGATAAATTAGACACAAGTGCTTTGCTTACATGATTTAATAACGTTAAAACATTAGCAAGCAAAGAAGTAGAAAACTAAATTGAATTTTAATGATATGTAGCTTTCAGGAGGGAAATGATTAAGAGAATTTCCTTCTGTGAATAAATATGAATTTTGCCAGGACATGAGTTTAAATCTTAAAGTTTAAGTCTTAAATCTTAGTCCCAAAGATGGGACAGTCACCTCAAAACTTGTAGTTTTCCAGTGCCCAGACTATTGATATTCAAATATTTAAAAAATTCTTAGCTAGCATTAAATGTACGTTTAAACAAGGCCTTATTGACCTCTGTAGCTGCAAGTATTGTGGAGCAATTCATTTATTGCACACATTAGTCTTCTGCTGTCATGGGCTGTCCAATCACAGGCTGGGGGAAGCTATTAACTGAGCTATATTACAGCTCTCATCTGCAGTTTGTATATCAGTTGCAATTTGAAAGGCTTACATTTTAGGCTAGTAAAAATAAGGCTGGAGAATAGAGGCATACGTGAAACTTTAAAGACTTATTCCAGTTGTAAAAAAAACGACTCTTGAACCCTCCTATAGTCCTTCATGGGTATAGTCCAGTGGGTATGTAGAAAGCCCACAAACCACAGCATTGGGTACCAGAGTGCTGGCTGCTGGGGGAGTGAGGAATGTGGTAAGATGACTTTTTTATTCTCCTCTACAGCAAAGGGGCACTTAAATTTTTTTTCTTTTATTTCTTTTTCATTCCTGGGGTTAAGCTTTAAATTTGTTTTCTGCACCAAATCTCACCATCTCACTTAACTTTAATACTGCAGATCCCTCACTACCGCTGGAGATGCCCTCGATTGGGTCTCCATTGGTAATCCTCCTTTTATCATCCATCTTCTTTCTTCTTGTGGCTACATGACGGATCTCGCACTACGCAGACTTGAGATTGGGTGACATAGCCTGCTTTAATGGGGGGAAAAGAGTGCCAATCTTACTGCGCATGCGTTTTTTCCTCATTGTAGGAAAAAGTCCCTTCTGCGCATGTCCGAGTTTAGGCATGTGCAGAAGCAGCAGCCAGGAAACTCCAAGGATGTGTGACGTATATATCTAAGGAGGCTCTGCCCTTCCATTCTGTATTATCTTTTTTTACTTTACATAAAAGCGTTGTACTATATTTGTCTAGATTGACACTCCAGGCAGTTGCCCCTTTTAAAAAAACTAAGTGCCACCAAACACTTTCTTCCTTTCTCCTTTTGCTTCCCCAGGGACGGAGGCATTTATTGGTAGCTAAGTAAAGGAGGAAGGAATCCAGCACTAGGTAAAAAGTATTGTTGGTATTCCAGCTAGATAAGTATCTTGGTAGACCAGAAGTCAAAGTTTAATGTTAGGAAACATGGGCACTGGAGGTAAAATGTGGCAAATGTGCTTTTGTTTTCTAAGCTGGTCAGAAAGAAATGACAGATTCTAATCTCAATTAGTGTTATGGAAAAAACAAACACCTTTACTCCAAGACTGAACATGGAATGATCCAGGCATTGCCTAATATCCCAACTGTTAGCCAAGAAACTCAAAAAACTGATATTTTCCCAACAAAGCTTCAGCCAAAGAAGTGTTTTTATTTTATGTGAATGGGCACGTTTATCATGTGCTGCTGATCTGGAAATATTTATCTGAGAATAGAAAAAATAGGTGCAATCCCATGAATCCCATGAACATTGCTTTATGGCTTCCTTGTAAAAAATTCTAATCACATACTGAGATAGCTCTTTACTAACAACTCTCGCTCACTTTATCTCTGCATTGACCTTGGCATTAACACTGTACTAGACCTTTGTGTCCTAATTATGAAGAGGAATGTAAAATAAACATTAAAGTTCCTTATTTACTCAAGCTAAATATACTTTCTGTAGTAGCAATAATAAAAGCACATTAGCTTATCAGGATCCATGGTACGGCTTCAACACAACTTACAGACACCAAGACAACAACTTGACAGTAAATCTTTTTATGGCTGCCTTTACCAGGCTCCTTTTGTGGTGCTCCCCAATACAAATAATTTTTAAAAATTGTAAAAAAAAAAACATTTACCCCCCAAATAAGGAAAAAATGTTTACTGAAGTTCAGCCACTTATACTGGCACAGGTGACAGGTAGATTTGGGAGTTCAAAATCCTGCAAGACTTCTCTCTTACAGTTGGCTGGAGTAAGTTGTCTGACATTTTGAGCTTCTAGCTCATGTAGAATTATATGTTTAAATGTATTTATGGGGCTTTTTAGGTGGGGAGTAAGGGGTTTTAGAAAAAGTGGATCTTTACTTTACCCTAGAAGGTGTGATTTGTCTTTTTCTGACCGTTACCACTGCTTCCACAGCTCTATTGTTTAGCAGTTTGCAGTACCCCCAGTACCCCCAGCTTCCCTTTGGTTGCACTCCATCTCGGCATCCCCAGTACACTGTGAACAGTTGAAGGTGATTAGAGAGTATGCCCTGCAGCCAATGAGTATTGTGTCCTGGTTGGGATCCTGTCCTGTTATTGGCTGTTAGTTTCATTTATGCCTCGTTAGTTCTAGGTTGTGGTTACCGAATCCTCCACATATTACCTGTGACTTTTCTCAGCTGTACTCTGCCTGAATGCTTTTTCATCAGCCCTGCTTCTTGTCCCGTCCCTGATCCTAGGGAACCTATGAAACACAACCTGATGTTCTCTTTTCAGCAAAGTAGTCTGGTGGCCATTAGGGTTACCATCCCATCACCGTTTGTGGTGTGCTCTAGTGAAGTCTAGACTCCATGCTACAGGTAATCCCGGGTCACCTGTCAAAGGGCGTATTCCTAACATCTACACCCTGTCTACATCTGTTATTGTTGGTACAGCATGTTCCAACCATGATGTACAGCATCTGTGTGATGTATACCATTGCCAAATGTTCCATATTTAAAAACCCTCTATGACAATGATGTCATGGTTTAATGGTAATTAGTCAATTTCCTGCCAATATCACTTTATTCAATGAACAGGAGTTGTAAAAGCAATCACAATTTTTCTACCACCCATAGGGTTGGTAACTCACCAGAGCTCAGTTGATTATGACATCAAAACTGAATAATAGCTTGACAGATTTGTTACAACATTTTGAAAATGGCAATGCTTTTTAATCTGTATCCAAGATTAATTTTTAGATTGCATTTGTCTGTAATCTGGTGACCTGGGAATCACTTAGGAAAGCAGAGGAGGAGATAATCCTAGACATGCCTACACCAGGTTCTGTTATTTTATATACAGAAAACAGTGTCACTAAAAAATTCCTCACAGCTACCACTAAGCTTTAGTCCTTTCTTAACAGGTTACATCTGATTGGTGAGACAGAAAGAAAAGAATGAAGTAGTTCCACGGCACAGATTAGGAAAATAAGACCACCCACGCTCAATTCTACCTGAATTGGTGGGGGAAGTAGCTCACAATAGGAGGGGGATATGAAGTGGTCGGAAGTAGTAACAGAAGTAAGAGGAAGAAGGGTAGGCAAGTTTGAAAAGATGGGTTTTGAGTGCTCTTTCAAATGACCAGAAAGTAGGCGTAAGCTGAAAAAGACGAGGAAGACCATTCAATGTATTAAGATAAATGCAAACTGAACATCCTGGACATCTTGCAAGGTTTGTTGGATACACTGTACCAGTTCCCTAGCTGGTTTTACTTACTTCTTAACAAAATTCTTCTTCAACTATAAAACGCTTGAGCTGAGATCATAACTTTAAAAATCCAATTAATATCCAGCCATTGATTTTCGATGCATCACAGCAAACATTAGAGCAATTGCAGGTTATTATTGAGCTGGCCCTTTGCAAATGGAAAAATAAATGTATTGCAATATACTGAATTAGTTGATAAAATAGTAACTTGTTTATGACCGTGCAATCTGTATTTGTATCTAATACGTACAGTATTCTTACTTTATGTAACTTGGAAATGTTAATTATAAAGGTCTCAGGCTTTCATACCCCCCAGGGTGGTTCTGATACAGTACATTAAACCCGAGCAGTATAATCCTAAGATTATGGTTTAATTACACATCAGTTGTCAATGTTAATTTCAGGCTTCAGACAGGCTATGTTATGTAACTTGTGGATGTATTTAAATGTAATATATATTAAGAACTTCAGATTTGCCCACGCACAATGAAGGCACCTGCTATTTTTTTTAAATATTGCTGTAATGCTAAGTTTTTAATCTCATGTTTTTGTTCTATACTTTTATGTTTTACATTTTATATGCGGATATGTTTTTTCTTCCTTTTTTCTATTTAAGACTATGTTCAGTATTTTTTATGAATCACTGCTAAAATAAAATCAATTCAAAAGCAGGGTGTGTTATTGTCAATCAGGCTGCAAAGATTGACGATAAGAGAAAGAAACATTGGATAACACTCATAATGCAACATTAGCAAGCACAAATTACACCTTTTATAAATAAATGCCATGACAAAATAACTGGGGGGGGGGGATAAACATCAGAAAAATAGAAAAAAAAAGTTATAGATCCAGAGCAAAGTGCTCCAAGCTCTTGTACATCAGGGGGACTTGGTGGTCACCCTGGAGGAGTGCTATGCCATTTGTCATGAAGTCAAAAAGGTATTTTTTGTGTTTCAGGGGCTACAACACCCCTCTCTCTGTACATAAGGGCTTTAGGTGCTGTGTCATTAAAAAAATACAGGGTACAGTGTGACTACATGTGACTTTTTGTTGTGAAGTGTGTCAGCAGTCATGAACAATATAGGCAAATATGGCTGCCTCCAATGGAACACCTAGAACTTTTGTACTTGGGCCCAGTCAATGTCTTGAACCCTGTTACGAGCCCTAGGTTAGCTGGCCCCATCTCTGACCTATGTCCCAGCGCCTGAAGCAGAATAAGCAGCGAAGAGTGTGTAATAGGTAAGCAATGGTCTGTAATAGAGGTCCATGACTGAGGTCCAAAAGGGGGGTATGTGGCTAAGATTTGAAAGGGGGGTCTGCAATGGGGGGCTGTAACTGAAGACTGGAAGGGGGTCTGTGACTGAGATCTAAAATGGGGGTCTGTGACTGTAGTCTTAAACAAAGGGGTCTGTAACGGGTGTAAGTAATCATTTTCACCTGGCTTCTTTGCTGGTTGGCCCAGACCCTCAACTTGAATTCTGCAATGCTAAAACTGTTACACATGGGGGAATGGACCCAGGAAATTTACCTAGAATGGGTCTCAGAAATTTCTGATAGCAATTAATGGATACATTGATATATGTGCATTAAAGTGAACCTTTCATTAACTTAACCTGTTTGCCTGAATAAAAACCTGACAAGGCACAATATTTACTAACTTATTACACAGAAGTTTTTCTGCAATGTGTAGTCTGCGACATTCTACTTTTAAATACCGGTAACAGATATAAATCCTATAAATTATGGACATTTTTGGTATTTATGTAGCTAAAATTGAGTGCAGTGCTAGCTTAGTATCCCAGGACAATCTTACAGAACTGAACAGTTATTTATGGCACCACCATTCCTAAAATCCTGGCCTTCAGCAATCCTCTGGAATTTCATGAATATAGCACTTTAATAACTAAACATCCGACTTTCATAAATAAGGAGAATAATTCAATGTCTTCTATAGCTTTGTACACCATGTATAATTTATATAAGGTTTACCATCATGAACTGGCAATGCAGATCAAAAATTAATGCACATTTGGAATTCTCCGGGCAAACAAAAGGTAAAAAGTTGGTTTCTTCATATGCACAACTATTTATGTTATTCCGGTGCTGCAGTAAATTATATTTTGCTTATATTAAACAAAGTATATACATAACAAGCTTCCAAGGTTAATGTAACCTCATCATGGGCGGATTACAGCTATAAGAAGAAATAAATTAAAGGTGTGATATGTAAAATACATATACACCTACACTATCAGTACACTAATGGAAAAAGATTCACTGCTGTTTCATGACCTTATATTGAAGGTCAAGTAAAAGCTTAGATTATTATCAATCCTCAAAACTCAAAATACATAGATCTTACATAAAGCAAATTGTATACAATCTTAACATTCTCTTATAACCAGTCATGCGAAAAGGGAAGTGAAACTCATTGTAAGGACCTGTGTTGTTAGGCTTTTGTTTCGGTCAAATTGGCATTGCATTCCCAAACAAGTCTTTAGGACAGCTTAAAGCAGGTCAAATGCAGGTCTTAATCAGAAAGAGTTCAACGGCAGGTCAGATGCACCTGATTTCTAAATGATTAAGCAACTTAAACTGATGTCATTGACAAAAGCCTATAGGCAAGCAAAGTAGACCCAATAAAGGTATTAAAAGAACAAATATTAAAAAATCAAAGGCTCCAACAATACAACGGTACGACAACAACCAACAACAGGTACAGAAAATTTAGCTGGAGTACAGGCAGATGAAAGGTTTTGGCAGTCCTAACAGCAATATGACACTTAACGCAGCCTTTCTCGACAATTTACCATGGGGGGGCCCTTGAAATAACTTTTAGGTCTTCAGGAAGCCCTTGCTATAATTACTATACCCACATCTCTCATTAGAGTATTATGGTGGTCAGTGGGCAGAATGCCTCTTACATTGGTGGCCTTCAAGAAGAATGTCACCCTTACAGATACCCAAAAAGATCAATGGTGTCACTTAAACTGACCAGAGAGGCTCAAACTGCTCATTGCTCAAGCAACCCCTAGCAACCTCTGGAGGAATCCTGGGTGAGAAACTGCTTTAGAGTAGCCATGACCCAATCACCGACCAAACACGCACTCATATTCCATCTTCTTGGTATCAGATTTAATTGACTTGGGTGGTCTAAATTGCTCATTGCTCAATGAACCTCTTGCAACCTCTGGAGGAACTCTAGGATTCCAGGGAACCCTGGTTGAGAAATGTAAACCAAGTGCTACACTTATATTTTAGGAGATGGCACTAATCCATTTGAGGATGTTCTTTAATCTATGGGTCCATGGGTGGGGGATAATCCTTATTCTCCAGTTGTTACCTAGCTGCCTTGCATACCAATTATGCAGCATATCACAGCCCTGCTTGGGTGAGACAATAAAACTTTTTTTCTTTATTGCAGTTAAGTAATACATACAGGTTTTGACCCATGTAACAATAGGTGGAAAATGAAAAGCAGTAGACCAAACAGCTCATCTGCTTGTCACTTTGCTCTTTCCACCTTCAGTGTTAGCACCTAAGCACTGAACAACAATTGACTGACTTTGTCCTTTCCGATTCTGAGCTCTAATGTGCAAAAACTGCAAGAAACTGATACCAAGTTAAATTTACCTACTTACACTTCTTTAAGTTAAAAAAAAATTTAATAAAACCAGATTGGTATTTTTGTCTTTATATTTGCCTTACCTTCTTCCTACCCTGGAACCTACTTAAACATAACCCACACCTTTTCAAACACAGCTACTAAAAAATTTTTGGAACTAGTCAGCCGGGATACAAATTTAGCATGCATGTACTGTTTGCAAAATGTACTGTATGTACTGTCACACTGCACAGGCATGAGGGAAGATTGGAACCTAAATATATACCTGTGGAGGGAAGGAACTAGAACAAAATCTTCATAGAAATATGCGGTTCATAAAATTAGCATTGTTTAACACTGGTTGTCTGGGAATAGAATCATGTTTATTCCAAAGAAAGAGGAAGCTCATGTGTATGTGACCAAACATATGTCTGGTGCAGCATTAGGACAGGTTCACACCTGCAACGTGATCAAGCCATCTCACATAGCTTGCAGGCGGTTGGCATCTTGCCAGCTGCTCGGTTACTTGCACCACAAAGCTGGTTCCTAAAACCAAAGTTCCACTTTAAAAATTAATAATCAGGCAGATCTTTATTGCAGATTAGGACAGGTGATGTCACATTACATTTTTGTAAAAAAAGACCAGAACTGTAACTGGTTGCATTTTTAAGTTTTTTTTCATTTTAAAGAACCTGCATCTACTAAGTGGTACAGAACCAGTGCCACCCTCTGCCCCTGACTGCCAGTCTGAACATGGCCCTATTGTTCAATGATTTGTACCAGTGTCACTTTGATATAATACAGTTGTCAATAGTGTAGAATTTGAAAGGCTGCAGTGACTCTTGACCTTTTGTAAAAACACAATTTTCTGAGCTTGAGCAACTTCCAAGAGATAATGTAGCTTACAATTACAGACACAAATCCTTTAGGAAAACAATAAAATTGCCTAATTGCCAAATTCTCTGCTTTGAAACAGCAGCCTAAAGAAAGTGATTCTTACCAGGATAGAAACCATCTACAAACAGAAAACTTTATTTTCCTTAATTTTACTATGATAGGCAAACCAGCTATCTGAGAGGGAAATAGGCTTTGAGTGAGGAGATGTGTAAGTTCCTTCTCACGTACAGTGTACATACATTGCATATATTTATAAGGTGCAGTTTATTATTTATTAGCTTTATTATTATAAGTTTACAAACTGAACATTCAGCTGTGTGTAATTTGATCCTCCATTCCTCAGGTTTATCCACAACACATACAGTAACTCAGTATAGTGAGGAGATGAAAAGTTATCTTGAGCTGATACAAATCTGGCCTAATTTAGTAAAGTTTAGTAAAATCTCCAAGACTGGAGATGATAGACTATTATGGGTAAACTTGTGTGATCCAGAAAACCTGGAATGGATCTGGCCCACTTGCCAATTAATAGCAAAAGATTTTTAAGAAATCTATTCCAGGTTTGCTGGATGACCAAGGTTCTAATCCCATCATAACACATGGGACTGTGAAGAATGTGTAAATTATCAAATATATCAGGAAATAAAGGGGAAGTTTATCATACAGCCAGGAAAAACTCAGCTGAACAGATAAGAACAGAACAAACTGGCCAAGAGGTTCCTCATGCTGCTTCCTCATGCCAGGCAACTGCTGCCTCTGGGGAGACCCTAAATGTAGCTTTTACCCATAGTAGCCCCATAGAGAATGAATGGGGGCAGCAGTGAAACTATACCAGTACCACCCACTGATGCCTGCTGAAAAAAATGAGAGGATGGTATAAAATCTGCAATGTTGTGCAAGTGATTGAGCTGCTTGCAATGTGCCAGCTGCCAGTAGCCGCCCTGGATCGCTCGATCCCGAATCAGGTCAGAATCTACCCTAAATCTTAAATACAAAAATAGTATATTTTCCCTTTTTAGCAAAAACTTCCTCTTGTGTTAATATTGTAGGCATGAAACAAAATTAACCAGATTAATTAAAGCTCTCCAAGGCTGGAGAGGATAGACGTTCTTCAGCTGGGTGATCCAGCAAACCTGGATTGGATCTGGTCCAGGATTCAAATCATTTGCTTGAAAATAGCTAATGACTTTTAAGAAAGCCATTCCAAGTTTGCAGGATCACCCAGCCTCACTGAAGAAAGTGTATTCTCTCCAGCCGTGGAGAGCTTTATTAAATCAGGCTGATATATCAACAAAGGTCTATAACACATTAGGCTCTATATATATATAAACCAGGGAATATGACATTCTGTCAAACATTGCCTGGTAGGAATACATGTTATAAACACATAGGTCCCAATTTAATAAAGCTCTCTAAGGTTGGAGACAATACACTTTCATCATTGAACCTGAGTGATCCAGCAAACCTGGGATGGATTTCCTAAAAGTTATTTGCTATTTTTTTAGCAAATGTTTTTAATTCTGGACCAGATCCATTGCAGCTTCACTGATGAAAGTGTATCTTCTCCATCCTTGGAGAGCTTTAATAAATCAGGACCATAGACCTGAACAATTCCCACGAGGAAATGTTTGAGGGAATGTCTGATTTACTCCTTTATAAATATAGCCCATAAATAACTTAACTTTTTATATGCACATAATTAACCTTTTTCTATTTTAGGTTCTACTAAATGTTACAGAGTTTTAAAACATTGTACATGTTTTTTCTTGTTCCACTATAAATGCCTCATCCCACACAGGCATATTATTACCATTTTCCTTTTTTTTATTTTTTTATTTTTTTTGTAAATACACAGTGACTCTGGCGGGCCTGTGAAATGTTTCTGAGAAGAGTAATAGCCCACTGGGTGAGATCTTTTTCCTGCCAGTTCCCCGCAGGGCATCGTTCCTCTCTGCACTTCTGCATGCTCCCATGAGCTGACCTATAAATAAGACAGAACAGGCGTCGTGTTGTGTGCACGAGCTGGAAAAGAGAAGCCACCGGTGTTCTCCAGCAGGGATTCACAGAGGTGTGACTTAGAGCTGGCAAACTGCTGTTTCCATCAACGTTCACTTGTCCATGTCTATGATATACAGCAGCTTTTAAAGAGGAAGTATGGAAGTTTTGTCAGTTTTATATGACAAATTTTCAACCAATGTACTATATTCTTTTTATTTACAATTAGTGTAAAATCCTAATTTTACAAATCAAAATAATAAATTGAAGGCAGATCCATGCCATAGATTCCCTAACCCATGCTGGACTTTTTAATGAGCCAAGCATTGTCCGCATGTTTAATGCCCGTATTTATATATACTTGTTGGCTGCCTGTGTGTAGCACACCAGCCTAGATATTACTGTCAGATAGGGAAGTCTCATCTCCATTAGCCATTGTCCATAGTTTAATCTCTATTTACATTATATAGTAATCATAACATAACTCTAAATCAGCATCATTCCATGGTGCACTTAGTTTGTCTTATTCTACTGGAAGAAAGTGGTATATATTGTAATGAAGAGTTAAAAGGTTTTGGCATTTCTAGAAAACAATATTTGTTTAAGTGTGAACATGGTCATGGAATTTGAGTACTGCATAGTTTAAGTAATCTAAAAGTACTGATATGTGAAGTGGGTGCACTGTGGCTATCAGTATCAAGTTGTTTATATTAGTTGTGTGTCCTTTTCAAAAATAATATATGGAAGGGGGTGTCAGGTTCCCTTAAATGCAACCATACAGTGGCCAGGTCTAGGAGGGCTTCTCTGCAGGTATAGAATTCTTGGTAAATGTGATTGGTAGAGAGGGGATTCAAGAAGAATCAAGAGTGGGGTGGCATGGGAACATCAAGAATGAAATGGACGGACAGAAATGTGGAGTGTAAGTAGGAAGTCAGTGTGGTGTTTTGTATGAGAAGAGGAAGACATCCAAAAAAATAGGTTCATGAATCATTCCTATACGATCTATTACTGGTATTACTGGTATTGTGTTCAGTAAATACCTGATAAGCTTTGGCCTGAAATATTAATTGCCAGGCCTAAACACAATCACCAAAGGAGAAGTAAGTCAAAGCTAAGCTCTATCTGAGTTTACACATGGGTTTGACTCTTGCTTTTAATGGAGAAACAGAGCAGCCATGGGAGAATGGGGAAGGTTAGGATTACTCAGTGAGGGAACCATCTTACAGAAAAACATCAAAAGCAGTGACAAAACTACCCATAAAGCAACAAACTCTCCTTATGTCAGTTTAATTGGGTAGAACACTTACAGGAGGAGTTCTACTAAGAGGAGCCAGCTTATCCTAATACAAGGACACTTGGTAGATAGTGTTATCAACCCTATCTGTCCCCCAGATAGTTGGGGGGGTGTCTATTGATCCCATAGATATGAGATTCATCATGATGAATCAAGCAACGATTATCACATGTCCAACCTAAATCATGTCCAAGCCCAAAATCAAAAATATAAAATAATACACCTACTTGGCTTTGGATTATTTTTGAAAGTTTTCTTTATTTTCACCAATATTTCTCTGTGTGGCAATGTTCACTATATCTATATCTCTCAATTGGGGAACCCATGGTTGACAACCATGCTGGACCTTAAATATGTCTTCATTGGTTAATGTCCATTTCAATACTATGACTATTGTGGCACAAACCAATTCCATCCACATAGACCCAAAATATGATTTTGAACCTGTAGAAAATGTCCCTAACCTTTAAAAAAGAGTAATGTAGCAAACACATTTTTAGGTGTGTAAGCTTCAATATTTTATGCTTATGTTTCTGGAAAATTGTAACTGAGCCCACGTTATTGTTATTAGTAGATAGATAGCAAAGGCAGAAGAAACTCACTTGTAAGTATTACTTGGAATAGTATCAGCAGAAACACTATGTTGATCATGATGCTAACTCTTATACCAATATAATCAATATTGTCCACAAGCACATGACTTTTAGATCTGTAGAAGGATTAAGCAGGATGACCTCAAGGCTGTAGATGACTTCAACATTCAGGTCTCTGTAATTTAGTTTTATCTCATTACAGCTTTATTTGTTTACCACCCGATAAGTAGTAGTTTTGTATTCTTTTAATTCAACCAATGCAAAGGCTGGAATTACACTTTAAGCCCAGATGTACCATTATGGCTTGGTTGCCTTTAAACCCGCAGGCAGTGAACTCTGAATGCACTTGTTCTAAGATCGCATATATCTGGCTGAATTGGTTGTCACAGAGAGTGGAGCATTCTGTGCCCTTTCTGATATAATGGTTGTCCTTGTTCTAAGAGAACATATCTCTCTGCAATCACTCCACGGATCATTTTCAATGGCAGAAGCTCTCGTGTTATATCATTTGCCAAGCATTCTCTTTTGGCAGTTTACACTGCTGGAAAACAACATCTTATCACTGCAAATTCCTTTGTTACGGTAATATACACTCAGCTCTGAAATGATTCTTGCATAAAAAAAGTACGCCAAAATCCTGTGTGTCATCGAAAGACTTTGAATAAAAACTCTAGGAAGGTATATAAAATGGCATTTAGTCTATAATTGAGTCTGTTTAAATTTATTAGGACAACCTAG
Organism: Pyxicephalus adspersus; assembly: GCF_032062135.1. Lineage (NCBI taxonomy): Eukaryota > Metazoa > Chordata > Amphibia > Anura > Pyxicephalidae > Pyxicephalus > Pyxicephalus adspersus. The sequence continues at coordinate 163,591,790 of NC_092858.1, forward strand.
AGTTCAACAGCTTAATAAGAATCCATTTTTAATCATTCAAAACATATTTCAGTTTAGCTGTTACTGATAGAATAATCTGGCATGTTGGCACCATTGGTATAACAATCACAGTAGTGGGCTGTATGGTTGCTTTGGGGCCCAGAAGCACAGGGACCCACAACTCTCTGGTTCCACAATGATTTCTGTAGGTATGGTGTTTACCATATTGGCTACAGTTCTCTAGATTTGCTTTTAAGGTGAACAATCAAAAGACAGGGGGCCCCTGAAGTGGTCTAAAAAGATTTGCTGTTAGCACTTTTTCAGCACCAGGTCCCAGGTTCAAATCTCAACCAGGACATTATCTGCATGGAGTTTGCAGGTTCTCCCTGTGTTTGCATGGGTTTCCTCCAGCTACTCAGGTTTCCTCCCACATTCCAAAATTGTTGTAATTGGCTTCGCTCCAAATTGACTTTAAACTGCAGTACCCTGCAAGACTTACTTTTTTTCTTTGAACTTTTTCTTACTGGTATGTGAGTGTCCCTAGGCACTGTAAATGTGTATTGTAAATTTAAGACACAGATGCTTCTATATGCTAATATGAGGAGTTTTGGCGTGAGATTTTATGTCTTCTCTGTTGTGTTCCTCACTGTTTATTGTTCTGGAGGCTCTAACATGAGGAAGCCAAAGTCCAACCTTTAACAAGTTGGCATGGTAAGTCATTAATGGGGAAAGTTTAGCTACAAGTAGTCTACAGGCAATAATAATGACCAATCCTTTATCCTCTACCTGAGTTTGGGGCACAGTTATCAGAGTACAGTTCTTCATTAATAATTTTGGTATAGAGAGACATCATAAACACAGCTGCAAGATCACATTTATCAGCACTTGGCTGATCATCATTGGCTGATTGGACAATATTTTTATTTCAATGGTCCTGATTATTCAAGCTGGAATTCAAGGCATTGTAAATAGTACTTAAGTCATGCTAAATTAACATAAAATAATATTACCTGAAAAGCCACTTTAGCATGTTATAAGGCATATTCAAACCCTAACAATGAACATCTTTTATTACTATTAATCATGCTATGTACAGTTTAGTTATATCTGTCGGGTATAAAAAAAAATAGTAGTAAATACTAAAATATCATAGCTTGTCTGTGCTTGTATTCTTTGTACAGTTCACGTGGTATGTCAAGGTGATCAATTACCCTCTCATTTCCTCTCTCTGAACTACAGAAATATCAACCTTTATGTTGTGGGGGTGGTAGAGTATCAAGGTTTTTTTTCCTTCTGTCATTGTTTGTATTTGTGTATTCTGCAGGGTTGTCAACTGCAGCTCTTATTTATAATACAGGGCTGAGTAATATGGTGGAACTTTACAAATAAAGGTTAGTAATAATATTAGCACTTCACAAGATTGCTATGTATTGTCATCGTACAACAAAACGTTGGCGTTCAAGGCATTTCTAATAGATCAACTGGTAATTTTGTGTACTTGCAAAGTTTTCAAATGAATTATACTTGGAGAATTGTGCGTGTATTGCAAAGATATACATTATATGTTTCAGATGATGAACACCGCTGGGCACAACTGTTTAGGTGTTATATAAAGCGTAATAAAATAGGGCTATTGTCTCTTTACTACCAAGTTCAAGTAACCAGAACTAGCCATGATCTAGGCTGGAAGGGATCTACTTGCCCAAGTCAAATGAATATTATTGCAGTGCTTTTTAAGATTGTCAAAGAATGCAGGAATTTTACAGGAGATGGTCAGAAACTGCAATACCAAAACTCTTCATGTTGCCCTAGGGCTGAAGCTTGAGCACCAGAGCTCTAGGTACTGTGTCAGATGTAGGTTTCACTTCTGTAGGGGTTTCCAAACTTTACCAAGGTTCTTTCTTATAGTGTGGTATAAGAAACCAAAGATGGAGAGAGGGTTAGGAAAGAAGAGTGATATGGCAGTCCACATAAAAGAGCGATCAACTTCAGTAAACACTGACAGCTGACCTTTAGCTCCTAGTTGAAGTCATAAAAACATGACAAGTAGTGGAAGAAGCTTCTCTCCAGACTGGTCTCTCATTTGAAGCAGCATTCCCAATTCAGCAACAAAAAGCTTGCGTCCTAAAGTACCTCTCTTCTGGGTCTCTTCTTCTTGTGGCTTCTCCTTGCTGAAGCTAAGTCCTCCACCACTAAGAACCAAACTCATCTTTTCAATAGTTCAGTCCTAAGGTCCCAGCCTAGCAAGGTCCCCTGATCAGCTATGCCCCCTAGCTTCTTCCATTGAAAAGGTCTCCCTAGAATCAGTTCCCGACACCTGTTTAAGAATCAGAATCTATATCACAATAGTCATAACAGGTCATCAAGGCAGTGATTAGTTACCATCCTGCTAAAGCCAGGTTCCTCTCCAGTGACAGAAGGTAGCCAACTTTAAAGTGAGAACAGATTCTAGAACTGTCAGGCATATACTAAAATTAACCCCCTGCAATTAATAATTCTACCCAGAAAATTGTGTAAATAAATATAGTTTCTGTTTTCAAACCCAGATGAATGACTTGTCAGCTCTATAAACTGGCATGGGGCTATAAACTGTGATATAGAAACATTTCATTTTGGACCTGTAAAATACATCACACGAATGCTGTAAAAATTCTTGTTTTGTTATAACATAACTATGGAGTTTTGGGGGAAAAATATACTATACTAAATCTAAACTAAAGGGTAATAAAAAATGCTAACAAGTTTTATACCAAAACAGACTCTAAAGGTCTCTTGCCATAAAACATCTTGCTAGCATTTTTTATAACTATGTATCCTCCACTACTATTAAAGGCGTTTGCTGTCCATGGCACATTGGAGTGATGATGCTCTTACTTTAAGGGTTTACTCATCAAGGTATTCCTGGCCTCCAGGTGCATGGAGTTGAATTTTAAGCCAACCACAGACCATTATACAAAGATTGTATTATCAATTTACCAATAAAAATCAGCAGTCACCCAATACACCTAATTTTGCAAATATTAATAGCTTAATGGTTCATAAATGCTTACAGGTAAGTGCAATAGAGCATTTCAAGTGTCACTTTGTATTAAGCTCCACAGGTATAAATATGTGTAAATAAACAAACATTTAATCACAAAGAGAAAGAAGTCATCAGCACAGTTACAAAGTAGACATTCATAGGAAAAGCGAAGTACTTGGCCTGTGGCAATCAAGGTAGTATCCATTCATAATCTAAACAACTACAACAATATAACAAGGTTTACCAGTAACAATAGTCACTGACTTATATTCTTTTAATCATTTATACAAATACAGGTTGTATTTCCTAATTACCTTTTGAGCATAGTGAAAAAAAATTGTAAATCCCTTCTGATCTAAGTAGTTTCTTTATGTTTTGTTTGTCAGTAACATGTCTAGATACAGGCAGGGAGAGTTGTTGCTGTTGAATGGAGAATTTGTATTGTGACACCCTGTCCTTATGCTTGCTTTCCCCTATGCAGATCAAACCACAGGCCCATGTCAATATAAACACTGCAAAAGTTGATCTGTGCAAAAATTGTTTGGTCATTTCATATTCTTTTTCAGTACCTTGAAGTCAGAATGCACTGCATTTCAGTACCAATGTATATAAGATGCACTTAGGACACAAGAACTAGCTGGGCCACACTAACCAATCCTTTAACCAGCAGTTACACCACAAGGCCTGGGTGGCATAGTGTTGCAATTGAGGAATATCCAATTGGGCCCAGATATTGTGTGCCAATGTTAATTAGACATAGTGATGACATTTTCACATCCTGTTTTTTCTTCTTGTGCCACCTGTGAGGTAATAAAGGAATGATAAAATAGGGAAATATAGCTGGCTCAAGTTAAATGAAAACTGCTAATGGGAACCAGACAATATTATAAACCTTGTAGAGGTGTAACCCCTTATCATTCTATCCAAAACTAATCAAGTTTTGTCTTTTGTCATACTTTAATTGGAAATTTGCAGCACTATTTTCCAAGCCTATAATCACTTCTGTTTTAAATGACTGCTTCCGGGCTTATACCTGAACTTTGTGTACCTGCTTGACCACTTCTTCTGATTCCCTGCAGATATTTAACCTTCCCTTGTGATTTTGCACATAAAATATAGCCTGCGTGCTATATGCTGGCCATTTTTTCCACAGCCATTTGTGTGTACTACGTTTTGTAATATCCCAGTGTCATGGTACACATGGCATACGCAATGTCAAAGTTTGCAATAAAAAAACTCATTTTTTATGCATTTATGTGTTTTTTTCCATTTGACTGAACTCTTTCTCCAGCAATGAATTGGCAATACAAAATGTATTAAGTAGCTGACATTAAACAGAAAACTGCCCATCTTCTACATCTTTAGTAAATAGAACTTAATGGAAAAAGAAGGTTGAATTCTTTTATTTTGCAGACATTATCCCTTCTTGGACAGAGATAATGGTATTTATTGAAATGGCATATGTTTAAATGAATAGCTTTTTTTCATTATCCTATTCCCAGCTTAATTGAATATTCTAGCTGTATGCTTACCCTCCAAAAATATAAGATATTGAAATATAGTCTTATGGTCACGTGAGCCATCATTTTTCATTTGGATCAATATAGTGGAACAGCACGTCCCGGTGAAATATTAATATTTGTATGGCTCTTGGGCTTGCAGTTAAATATGTTATTATTAGTTTGATGTTTGGAGAGACGGCATATTTGGAGACACAGAAATGCATAATGTTGGAGACAGAGTTCGGTGATGTGCTCTCACCGGCAAGAAGAAAAAGTCACTGAAATAAATTAAACTTTGTCTGATGTATGAGGAATGATCTGAAGCAAAACCAGGAGATTTTTTTGAAAACTAGAAAAAAGTAAACTTTGCCCTTAGTGAGCTATTGGATTCTTTCTTCTTTTTGCAAAATATTTGTGAGTGAGGTCAATAAAGGGGCCCTGTCAAGTCTCCAAAAAATTCCTATTTGATTTTTTAGCAATCGAAGAAATGTTATAACCACCACTTTGGTTCTTCTGGGTTTTACAGGGTATGCCTTTTATAAATATTATACCCACAGTTCACAGTACATTTGTGTGGTGATCAGTAAAAAAAAAATGTGGCCAGTGGGAAGAATGTCACCCTTACAGAAAGCCTGTTAAACTGACTGTAGAGTCACAAATTGCTCATTGCTCAAGGAACCCCTAACAACAACTGGAGGAACCCAAGGGTTTCATGGAACCCTGGTTGGGAAGCCACTGGTGATCACATTGACTTGTAATTTATAGGGATGAGCGAGAATGTCTCTGGTATTCTTGCAAAAATTTCCTCTATGTTCTGATGGGTACGCAAAATTTAACAAAATTTTGTGAAACCATCAGAAATCACTATAGGAGGATTATCGTGGCTGCATTCATTAATACAGCCGTAGGAATCCTCTTGTCAGTGAGCAATCTTTGGGCACTACTGGTCAGAATGAGGGCAAGCCCACATTCTGACCTGTAGTGCCCGGGGACCTTTCACTGAGAGGAGGATTCTCAGGGCTTCATTCATAAATGCATGTGGTTTGCGTTTATGAATGATCCCGGCCGTGGGAAAACTCAGAGGATTTTTCCCACGCTGCACTCATTCATGAGCAGCCAGCCGTGAGACTCACACTGTGTTGCTGGATAGAGAAACTCTATCCAGGAACACATAGTACAGAGCTGCAACAGCAATCAGGGCAGCGGAGCTGACAGCCCCAGTTGGTTTTGCAGGTCCCAAAAATTCGGTCCCGTTGGACGAATTTACAAAGGCTGTTCTCGCCTATATGTTTGGTAAGCGAGAACAGCCCAATTCACCGCAAGACTAAATTTAATAAATTCGCTCGATCATCCCTAGTAATTTACTTTGGAACTTGCAAGGAAATTTGACTACTACAGGACCTATCAATTCCTTAGCACAGCCCCCTTTTTTCTTGAACGTTGAATCCCTCACCTTTTCACCTTTTCGTGTCTAATTACCCCCAGTCCAGTTCCTTTACACCTCCTCCTACCTCTCTGCAAAATCTTTTATGTAGCTTCCAGGCAAGGAATATCACTTGAGTGACAGCTCCAAGTCCTTTTGAGTCTGCTCACATCACATTCTTTTTGTTGCTTACCTGTCTAATGGAGGCTTTTACATGTAACTAACCTGCTTAAAGATCTTAAATGTGCATATAATTTTTTGGGGAGATTGCCCATGAAAAAAATGGTCCATCAACAGGGTCACTGTGCTTTAAACTCTTTTACGACTTCACCCTTCTACAACCTTCTGTTAGAACATTTGCATTTTATTAAACCATATTTGCAATGTTTCTGTTCTCTAACAAGCGTGGCAAGAAATAAATCTCTTCTATAGTGCTGTATACAAGGTAGTCCTGGTTAATCTTTCACTTAACATGTTAAAACATCAGCAGAAACAATGGTGGAGTAACCAGAACAAGGTTGTGTTGTGTAATGGTTAGCTAATTATTGCCACCATCTCCTTTTTCTCCAGGCTGAGATACCTAATCTAAAGAAACACCACAAATACCACCAAAAGCTCCATTAAAGTGACCATGTCACTTTGCTAAGTTTAACCAACTGCTCTCCGCAACAGAAGTGGCTGAGTGAATTTGTTGCTGTCATTAGCATGAGGCCCCTACTGCTATCAGACACTTCTCGAGAGGCATTGGAAAGTGAATGCCTTGCTGGGCATCATGGTTGCCACTACTTCACTACAGGACACAGTGTCCATAGAACGAGTAATGCTACTTGGCACAGGACACAATATCATACTACAAGAAAACTACATATCAGGTTATATATAAACGTGGCTGAGTGGACCTGGCCCAGCACAGAGAAGAATTATACAATAACAAGAGAAGAGATGGCTACGATGTTCAAGTAGAGAGGAGGATGTGCTAGGGGTTTGACTCTTCCTTAAGAAGTCAAATTTCTATCACACACAAAGTCTTTAAATTATTTTTCTTTATTTTTAGCTGCAATTTTATAATTTGGTGAATAAATATCTTTATTAAGTTGTGTCTTTTTAAACAATAGAAGGATCAAGAGGGGGCTACTGTTGAGCTATACCTAGGACACTAGTTGGTCTTAAGCCCCACAAAATCCCCTAGATTTACACCATTAGATACAATTATGTGAAGTCTCCCATCAGTACAGGTGTCCAAAAATATCTTAATAGTCAGCAAATTCCTATAATAGAGACAGCAATTGTTACCCTTATAGCTTCCTTTCCCCTTTTCAGCACTACCTGGGCAGCTAGTCTGTACAATGGACTTTCCTATAACTTTACCCCCAAAGAGCCACTAACGATAGATTTGAGCAACAATTACCATGCAGACCTTTATTATGGACCTGTTATTTTAAATATTTTTGACATGAAGTCAGGATACCAGTTGAGTTATGGGGTATGATATTTGGATGGGAGTGAAGTTTTTTCAGGACAGGAGTGTTGGATGGAGAGGTAAAAATATGGGTGAACTGATGAAAACTGGGTGTATTGGATGTTAGTCTGAGAATGTATCAGTAGTATGAGGAGTGAAGCAGTTCATTAAAATATTGCAAATGGTTGGTTAGGAGAGACTGTTGATTAATGCGACCCACCAACACTTAACTGTCAACCAACATGCCTAATACTATATTGGGTGGGAAGATTTGTAGGTTAAGAGCTTGAGATCTTATTGTTTAAAAAAAGAATGCTTGGGGTCTTTTTTTAATGTTAAATGCTGATGATTACTGATGGGTGACAAAAGCAATGGTGTTGGATAGAGGAAGATATGAGGAGGCGGTAATATAGGGGGATATGGCAGAGATGCTGGGCTTCATATCTGCTGGGTGAATGTGAAAGACAAATGGAGCATTGCATGTTGAGGCTTTTGTAGGATTATACAGAATGAGGTCATTGGGGGTGTTAGGGGTTTGAAGTTACCGGTACTTTGAAAGTTGTTCGGAAAATTAGAATTCTTAGTTCATTTCACTGACGTCCAGAATCATCAAGCTAATCCTATGAATTCCACATCTGTATACACATTTCACTGAAAATTTACATAATGCAGTATAAAGTTATAGTGAACATTTAAGTGCATGCATCACTTTAGAAAGAGACTCGAACAAAAAGGTAAAATGTATTCTTACATCAATAAAGGTCTTTCAAGTCAATGTAATAAAAAAAACTCTATCACGTACTAAAACAAGCAGTAAAACATAATAAGAGCTGAAAGAAGAAGTAATCAAAGCTTTTCCTTTTATCCGCCAGTGACTGGAGAGAAGATTAGGGGGAAAGATCAAGGGCGTCTCTGAATAGGTCAGACACTTTACAAATACAGATCCAACTTTGAAAAGGACAATACTGCATAATATTTACAAGGACCACATAGCCAGCATACTTATATATGTCTGACCTCAGTAGCAGCATTGTTCTTTCCTGGCCTTCTGTGCGCTATGGACTAAAATACACACCCTTGCTTATTTTATGATAATCCCTGGCAAAAACCTCCTTCCAAAAATTAATAATCGGCTGAAGCAGAACTCTGCGACATTGGGACTGATTTATTAAAGCTATCCAAGGCTGGAGAGGATACATACTTTCTTAGAAGTCATGTGCTATTTGCTAGCAAATGTTTCGAATTCAGGATCAGATCCATTCCAGGTTTGCTGGATCACCCAGCTTCACTGATGAAAGTGTATCCTCTTCAGCCTTGGAGAGCTTTAATAAATAAAGCCTTTTGAATGGATTTATGAAAGGGATTTAGACCTACCAAAGGAAATTATCGATAATTCACTTTCAATGGATAATTTGCTTTGCTTCATGAATGTAGTTACAGTTTGCAATGCAAAGAATACCAAACCACATGTAGAGAAAGCTAAAAAAAATGGATTTATCCTTGTTTATGACTGAGCTTCATCTCATTAAGTAAAAAAGTCCCTTGCAAGGTGATAATTCACTTTGCTTTGCGAACAGCCTATATTCTTTAATAAGTCAAACCCATTAGCCAAGATCTCTGTATGTTTACTTTTTCTGTTAACATGTGACGTTTCCAGATTTTTTTCTGAACCCATGGCCAATGTTTCCATAAAACTCTGCCTCTAACGAATCCTTGGGTATCTACAACTAATGGCTGTAAATAAGTCAACATCCTACAGTAGGGGATACAGATTATAACATCTCATCCGCAGTTCAGAACAGAATTAGAACAGAAACATATCTAACCTTTACTCAGATGTAAGACGTGGCTGTTGGAAGGCAGCGAGCTGTGACTCCAGCACATCTTTTATATCTTCCATTGTACAGCTATTTCAGCCAGCCAAAGTCACAACATGAGACCTTGTCATCTACAGCATCAAAGAAAAAGCATAACTCAGAGATGCGAAAATATGAACATTTAGACATAAATGATCAAAAAAGAATATTTCAGAAGTATAATTCTAAATATAAAGATTTAACCCATATATATCTCTTAAAATCCTACTCACATATCAATGCCTTGGCCTGCTGCACCACAGGTGGTGAAGGTGGGTGAGATGGGCCAAGCTTTGGTATTACAACCCCACTGGAGGCAAATGAAGGAACTACCAAAATTATTCATGTGCACCCCATATGTTTCTATTCTGTAGTATTTTATATTATTTCTTCTATAGTACAGATAGCACCCATGTATTTTACCAGCCTGTGCAGAAAAGATAAAACCGATTACCAATGTTTTTAAAAGCCAAGACAACATAAAGATATAAATTTGCCGAAAGGGTGGCAATCTTATCACCTGTTAAAGATACAATGCCCCACTGTCCTTGTGACCATTGTCTGGTACCAGCTCTGCTTTAGGACCTGCTAAATTATCCATACCCCACATAAACACACGCATAAACATTACTAGAATTGACCTACTTTACTTTTTTAAAAGCTTCCCAGTTCTGACAGTTAATTAAATGTGGTGGGTAGCTCTCATCCAGTCTAAACTCTAGATATTATTGGCATTTATTGGCAATTTTGCAAGATGAACCTTTACTTGCTGTCTGTGAGAAAACTCACTGACAATATTTTTAGTTGTGTCTTCCAAAATTGTGTTGCTAAAAAAAAAGAATTCCATTTTCATATACACGAAGAAAAATTAAAGTACAAAAAAAGTCTGCAATACAAATTCCAGGTAGTCAGCACAATAAGCCTATTCACATTTTAGGTTAAAAACATGTGTGTTTATTGCAAACAAAAGCAAATGCAAGTGAAAATAAACAGTTATATGCAAACTAGGCACTGAGAATTATTGGCCATTTATGAGTTCAAAACTTCTGCTCTTAAAACAGGCACCTGTGCCATGCAAATGTTAACAGTCCCACTGTCCAGTGATACGCATTGAGGGCATGACCCAATGCCAATGGCATATTGCAGTTTTGCCATGGGAAGTCAGTTTTTTTGTAAATGTCACAGTTCCAAAGATGTGAACCTTAACTAAATCTAAAATATATAATCTTGGCAGAGTTATCTTTTCTAATACATTTTGAATCATGGTTCTGAAATGATGATTATGTAAGAATACAACACTGGCATTATCTATGTAATAGGTAATGCAAAAACTTCTGGATTGCTATCATCATGGGAGCACAAAGAAGGTGCATGACGTATCCTGAATTAAAGCACTCAAAGTGAAAAAATGAAAAATATGCACTTGATAAATAAGTAGCTAAAGATAAACGATGAAAGACTGAAATATGTGCCATTAAAATGTTTTGTTCCTCCCTTCAAGAGATATATTTTCATCCTTATCCCACTAAAGGGATCGGCTCTTGTAATATAATTGCCCTAAATGCCAAATGAGAGATTCTTAAACTCAAAATTTAATCATACAAATTACACCAGACGCTGGTCTGTACTGGATTACAATATGCTGCTCATACAGAGATTTATAGATTTAGCTTTGCTATGCACTGCTTTAATTTCATGAAAAGTATCATCTAAAAACATGAAATGGGAATTCTGGAAGCCCCCTTGGAAAGAAATAAGATTCCTGCACGTCATATGTCTTTCAGCTTGAAGGAGGCATCCCTTGACAACCAAACCGCCATGGACCTTTTATAGAAGTAAATTTGGCTTCTTTGTGCCTTGGGATGAGATGTGCTCATTTTTTCATCCTTACACCTCTGTTACCTAAGTCCTCTTCATTTTATGACAGCACAAGGGTGGAATGTCTGCACTTTGATGGTTTTTCCTCTGTACAGCAGCTGAAACAGTTAGGTTTGCAATAGGGCACCGTGCCACAAATCTTAATTCGTGGTGGCACAGATGCCACATCTGTATCAGTGTGAGTATGTTGGTGAACCTGTTTGTGTCTGGCCTTAACATAACTATTTTTATTTTATTCCCCACCCCTGAAGCCCCCTGCATCACATTTTATATTAAGGGACAACAGTGGGACAATTAGGCAGAGGTTTAGGGACAGACACATGGTCAGAGCAAAAAGTTCAAATATCCATCGGGGTCAACAGGGCAACTGTGAGACAAAACGACCCCAAATAGATTCCGGGTTCTGGAATTCATGGATTATCAGAATGGACACATACAACCTGAGTACAACCACAGTCTAAACAAATAATCCTGGGCATTAACAGGGCATTTCCTGGGCATTTTTGTTTGATTTCAATTATTTTTGTTTCAATTGTTTAGAACAGAATAAAAACGTCACAACAAATTATTCCTTCTGTTTTAAATTTTGAGGCTTGCTACCTTGTTCCATTTTAGAAAAATCTGCTCAGATAAAGTATTCTGCAAGTGATAGAGTGAAATCCTTGGAATCTTTCCCTTCATTATGGGACAGTCAGACCTTGAGTGAGTGAGTCAAAGGAGCATAAAGGAGGGCTGGCATGACCAGGCAAGCAGGGGAGCAGCTAGCAAAGGGTTAATTTAGTCTCGGAAGTTCGGGAGAGTTGATGTAAAAGGGGGGCCGAGGTGAAAGAGGGGGCAAGTGGATAAAAGGTCAGGTACAGGAAGTGGGAGGTCTGTAGCTTAAGAAAGGGCAAGGAAAAATGTTATCCCCTCCCATCCGCCCTCTTTTTATTTATGTTTTGGATGGGTTTAAGTTTTGTTTGGGGTGAATGGTTGGGCGGTTGAGGTCCTCGGGGGTTGCTGGTATTTTGGTAAATGTGGTGGTGGTTTGGGGACCTATTTTTGGTATGGAGTCCCCATTGTTCTGTGAATTTGTTTAATTTTGGTGGTGGTCTGTGGGTTAAGAGGCAGGTAAATGTAGTTCCAGAGCTGGGAAGGTTTTGTAGCTGGGAGCAATAACATACTGTATACCCTTTATTATGATGAAGTAGATCCCCAGTGTAATTGGTAACCAGCAACGTGAAAGGTTGAATTGTTGCAGCATGGTATTTATTGTTTTATAAGGTAGAAAGATTAATTTATTTATTTTTGGGTTATATATGTTATTTATTTGTTATTTGTTTAAGTTATGATTTATATTAAAATGTGTATTTCTTTTATTCATTTAAAGATTTTATTGTTATAATAAAAGGCCTACGGGCCATTTAACATTGTGTGGTTATGTAATTGAGATTTGAGGAGCGTTAGTTTTGGTGGGGTCATGGGTTGTGGGGTTTAATAGACTGCTAGATCAGTTTTGCTGCAGTCAAGAGTTTTTTCTTAGGTTATAGCCCACACAGTTATAACTAGCTAAGACAGAGTGGAAAATGTTTTACAGAAGTATGGCATACTATAAAGAAAATGTGATTTCATTTCATTTTCTGAAGCTGCATTGAGGTTATACATTCTGGATGGTTTGTATTCATATTGTGCTCAGTGGAATTCTTGAAATTGTCCTGTTTTGTCATAAAAACAGCATTACAAATTTTATCCCGCAGAAAAGAATGTTTTATTGCTTGTGTCACCCATGCATTATGACATAACATAATAAAACGAGGACTGTTATTTCTCCCCAGACTACCCCAACAGTCCCATTCATATATATATATATATATATATATATATATATATATATATATATATAGTTTTGGTTTTTCAGTGCCACAGTAAAACCTTCTTTCCCACATCAATTTCTCAGGTTTAAAATCTTCACAACCAGTGATAACATATGGAACCCCTAGGCTGCCGGTATATAAGGGATGTGTTTTACCCATTAATGACAATATAGTTCTTTTGGATCATTTTTGTACAATGCTTTCTTTGTACAAGGTTTAGGGAAGCCTCGTCTTCAGTGCTCAAGAATGTAGAAATTGAATGTTGCTGACATGTTATCAGTGATGGACTGTACGGTAAGAAGCAATGACCTTTCCTTACTGGCTTGGTGCTTAGACCTTTAAATCTTGGTTTACCTAAAAATATCTAATAAAAAAATGAATTGACATGGCAAGAAGCAGACACTGACTAGATAGGGGGCATTAACACATTTATGAAGGATTTTCTTTTTATGGAATAAATAACAGAAAAATAAATGTTACAACATTTACAGTTATAGCCTTCTAATGCCTTCTCATGACTTTAGTTTTCCTTGGCCATATCTTGAATATAAAGCTTTGCAGACTGCTCTTACTGTGAATTTATTCTGCCCCAAGCTTGGCCTTCTCTCCTACAAAATGTTGACTTTTGACTTACTTATTCATTACTTTACTATTACTTTATTATTTACTGCTTTTTCACCACTTATGACTTCACCACTTTTTTACCTATGACTTTGCTTTCCTTGGTCAACTATCAACCCAGACCCCTCTTTAGACCACCTAGTACTTTTTTCAATGGGTTTTTGGTACAGTAGTACATCATGGACCATCTTCCTTCTAGTGGAAGTGGAGGATCCTAAATTGTAAAGAGGGCAATGCCAAATAATGATGGATGCTCCCAGGTCAGCATGTTTTTCTGTGCTCCCAGGCCAACAGGACAATATGTTTCAAGTGGACAGGTACCTGACACCCCGAGTTTACAAAACTTAGCCTAAATTATGTTGGGTGTCATTTAGCTTTAAAGACTGGAAGCATCTAATGGTTGAGTACTTTGGCACAGCTCTGGATTAAAAGTATTACAACAAAAAGATTCTACTTTTTTCTTAATGACCGAATTTCTTATATTTGAATATCATTTAAAGGAAACATACTATGGGAAAAATACATAGAATCACCTTCTAAAAATTGTTATGCCAATCATCATTACTTGGCAAGCAAAGTAATAAATCCTGCACGGTTTTCCTGCTCCGTAGCCTAAATAATCAGCATAAAAGCTAGGTAACCAACATTTTGAAGAAGTGCTCAGCAATGACAGGCTATGCATTTTTCTCTTGACATTTCCTTTAACTACAAACTGCCTATTGCAACAAATATGTTTTACATCTATTTTTCACATATCTGAAGTTAAAGAACTTTACTACAGGACCTTGTCACATATATCATGCCTTTGGATATGACAACAGAGAAAATCTTTTTGAAGTTGGGTAATGCATGTTACATGAAGTCTTTGAAATATTTGTTCAATGCAAGTTAAAATTATTCGAGTCTCAATGTGTTCCATTCTTAAGTAAACAGGAGCCAAGAGAATTGTCAATCTTTCCCCCTACTAACCATACACAAAGCCGAAAGGAGAAAAGAGACTCCAGGTCTTCACCACAGCTGTCAGTACTGCTTGGGAGAATGTGAAATATGTCAGAATAATGGCATCTGAAATCTATCACCAAGAGCTGTGCAATAAATCTCTATCCGGCTCCGCATTATTTGATCATTCATATAATAGCATACTATGAATTATCGATCAGAAAACAAAGAATAAGTGGTATGTCCAGGTATTAATATATAATCTGATTTTTATATCACTTAAAGTGCACCTGTACTTTGCCCATTCAGCACAAATTAGCTGGGGTACCTAAAACAGGACTACACAATACCAATAAAGCATTGCAAGCAGGCTTCATTGCTTTAAAAACAGGCTATGTCTCTTCCGTAAAAAAAAAAAACTGTTTGCAATCTTCCATTGAATATATATATATATATATATATATATATATATATATGTACACACAGCTCATTGTAAGATCCTGGTATAACTAGCAAATGAATAAACTTCTGTGTCCTGTGCCCCAATCAAGATGATGGTGCCCACAATGGGGAGAGAACAGATGAGGTAAACAACAGGCAGGTAAATTTATATTATAAGGAATAAAGAACAATTTTTAGGTTGTTATTTTCAAGTGTTGTTAACCATAATTTACTTAATTACCCCATACACAATTGATAGAGTTTTTTTATATCCGTTAAATAAGTGCACAACAGAGCACACTGGCCTGGGTGGTAAAACTGGAACCCAAGTATGTAAAAGGAAAGCATTTATAAGGCCAATTTGTTTTCCCAAACAATGGCAACAAAAATATCTGCTGATCCTGCAAGAATTTAGTTAAGATTTTATTTACTGCAAGGAGGTGCCAAAGCTGCCCTGAAATATCAAACACTATTATTATCCCCACCCAAGTTCATTCTCTAAAGGAGTGGTGTTCTGTAGTTATAACACAATTTTGTTGTTCTAGGGTGGAACACTGAGTAAGTGTTGTCACCCTAGGAAAGTATTTTGCTTGCCGGTCCTCCACACGGAAATTAAAACCAGGAAATGCAGCCATTACAAATAAGAACTAGCAAGCTTTGGTTAATAATACATTTTGTTTTTGAGTTTAGATACTTCTTATTCAAACCCCTCCATTACTTAATTTTGCTATCATCTCAAGTAAAATACCCGGGGTCAGCTAGGGGCTGGTTCTTGAATGGGTTCTTAAACTGGAACTAAACTCACTTCCCACTGACCCTTTCCAGCACCGTCTTCTTCCCAGGTCAGGATCTTGACTATGCAACATTCATTAATTCTGGCACGTAACGTGCCGAGGAAGAACACTGAGCTGCACGTGCACAGGTAAATGTACATTGTAAAGAACACAACAAGACAATGAACAGGCTGGTACAGTTTGTAAAGTTTGTTTTACTGCAGCAGAGACAAATCTGAGTGAGAACAGGGCCATCTGACATAACATAACATGCAGAAGTACACATCCTTTGTTGTTAAATTATTCTTGCAATTTAGTTTCTTCTGTACATCTTCCAGATCAGGGTTTTCCAACTCCAGTCCTTGAAGGTCAAGATTTGGTCACATTTTTAGTATTTCCTTAAACCAAATTAGTAAATTAAGTGAGATGTGGTTTAAAAATTGGATAGATTTATTCAGAAATGCCAGAAAAATATGAAAATCATGGCTTGTTTGTAGCCCTTGAGGACTAACATTGCACAGACCAGTTCTAGAATCTTTGTGCGTAGAGTTTGTGTCTTGACCCAAAACCCAAGTGGTTTACCAATAATTTCAGATATTAGGGTTTCTGGTTGGCAATTTATTTTATTCAAGTTCAGCAGATTATTATTTCTGAAACAAGTTCTTAAATGTTTTTTAATAAGTGCCAGATGGATGTCTTCCAAAGCTCTATGAGCCTCATCTGTGTGATTACACTAAACCAGAAGAGCAATTAGACCAGAAGTAAATTAGGTCTAAAATCAGCATATGCAAAAGATATACACAATAAGGAGCTGATAACATTATAGAGAGAGTGTAAAATATTAGGATTTGTGTGGCCAAAAGGACCAAGCTGAATGATCTAATCCAGAGAACCGGGTGGAGAACTGCAGCGCTACCCCAGTTGCAAGCCTTTTGAAGCCACAGATAAGAAGATACGCTGTGCTCAGTATTACATCCAGGCCTTACGTTACTACTACTTTTCTACATTTAGCCTGTTTTATAAAATGCCTTCCAGGACATCCACAACATTTGTTTTATAAAGGCCTAAAAGGAAGCTGTCTTTGATAGACTGGAATTATGTATGTAAGCAGTGTTCCACCATGCTAGCACGTATGATTAAATGTCAGTTAGAAAAAAAGCAATGCATTTATAATGAAAGGATGTGCATTTCAAAAAAGTGAATACAGTTTTCATTGGGAGGGTACACCTGGGACATCGCCATAAATCTAAAATACTGACAGCTAAGTAGTTGCCGTACATCCATCACATATTGGAATTAATCATTTTAGGACTGATGTTGTACTGGGTGGAATAAACGCATTTTTTGGCATTCAGCTGTAGACTAAAAACTGGATTTTGAACATTAAAGGTTTACTTTAAGGTACATTGAACCTTAGTATAAAACTCTGACATTAGCTCCTTTGTGAATGGTTTGTGAACTTATTTATGACACAGAGCAGATTTTGCTATTTGTTCTCCTTTACACTGCATGCACTATGCACACCATGGCCTATTCCATTCACAAACGCAATCCATGGTGTGTATCCAACGGCACTGAGTGCTCTTTGCTCAACGTAGCCGACAGAGCTCCATTATTGGGTGAGAGCCAGTCCTGTAACTTTGTCTCATGTTTCTTTTTAATTAAACAGCAGTATGGCTGCAATAAAGCCACACTGCTGCTTTTTCAATGATTCTACTTATTCATTTTGGTTGTAAAGCAGCCCAAAAACATAGTAAAAAACACATCTACTTTCATCACACAGCAAAGATCCAGAGCATGACTGCATGGGATACACTATTTACTAAGGCTTAAGACTGCTTTAGCAGTAAGACTCCATCTATTTGCCATGATATTGCACAGAGAAGCTTTTGTAAGAACAATATGCAATGGGCATTTAAAGAGGAACCAAAAGAAATAATTACACATGCCTTCCCCATGTTCCTCTGATCACCCATCAGCTAAAAGACTGTACATCCAGGTATGGGGGGATATATAACATTTCCTTTGCCTCCCCACAATGTCTGTGGCCAATTACCAGGTCCAAGCACAGTCACATGGATCAAATGAAGCATGTACAGCTTGGTGCAAGAGTCAACTCAGCAAAAGTTTTACAGTCTGGAAACAGTCATGGAAACAGTTAGGATCTGCATTTGGTTCATGTAACATGCATTTGTTGGTTTTCCTAATGTGTGCAAAGTACAGAGTCCTTTTAAATACAGATGGAAATGCAAGACCTGGCCAAAAATGGCAAAGTGGTCAAAGGACTAGCCACCAGTATGGGCTGTGCTCTTCCTGCATTTGACCTTTTCCCAATAACTGACTTGCAGTTACCTGTTCTGCACTGTATTCTTGTGATGGAGGCAACTTAGTGGATGCAGTGCTTTGCTCCCTCATGTCCCTTGTTGGCTAGTAATCTGGTAACTAGTGATGTGATAATAAAGAAGCACCAGAGATGGTCACAGATCACCAACTTACAGAATGATGCAAAAGCAGAGAGAAGCATGCAATGCAGATCCTTCTCCAGCAAGCAGCTATCAATCACAGGTAGCTTTGCTTTATATGTTCTTTTACTACTAAATGTTCCCCATAGAATAGTAGACATTCACTCTTTGAGTCCAGTTCAAAGTTGTGTACCTTTTTTTTAAGAGATGGGATTCAAGAGACAATTTGGGCAGTAGAGTGAACCACGGTATGTAGAAGAAGTTTCTCAAGAAATGGTGAATATTAGGTCAATCCCGCAAGTGAGTGAAAGCTTAGTAATATATTTTAAATTTAGGGAGTTTTCAGACCTGCTCTAGGAATTGGTTCAATGAGTGGTACCTACAGCCCTAGTGCAGAGTCATTAAAAGGTAAAATTGTTTCCAGAACCAATATAGCAACTTTTAGTGGACAAACCCTGCAAAGGACCAATCTGTATACATGCAAGTGTATATAGAAAGCTCAACAAGCAGTGCACAGATGCCAAGTTTACCATTTTAAATGCTAATGAAATTACTAATGAATCCCTGACAGACTAATATCTGAGCCATGCAGAATGCTGCCAGACAGTCTGCCGACATTGGTACACTGCGCCGTCCAGCACTCCAGAAGTTAAACTCACTTGATGACTCCTGCTGAAATTCTTTGATAAAATCTGTGGAGTTCTTCCACTGTGTTGAGGCTGGATTATGAATTAGAGGTGGCAGTGAGATCAGAGAGGTTTTGTGCTGCTATCCTGTCTAAGCTGATATCTCTAGAGTTTGATGAACATATGGTCTGTTAATAATGCAGTAGGAGAGTTTAATGCTATTTTCCTCCAATAAATCCCTCTCTATAATACTGGATAAGACTTAATATAGTGAAAAAGGACCCAAGAGAGCAGAAACGGTTGGCAACTTAGCAATGCAGCTCGGAGACCAAAAGTAATGAGCATGACTAGTTGTGAAGTATATCTGACATTGCGCACAATAGACCGGTCAATAGGACTTTATGGTACCTGGGACTTGTGAGCTGACCACATAGGCTAATAGCATATAAAATTCTAAACCAAAGAACAAAAATGTAAAATATTTGAACATACAAGTCCTGTAGGAGGGCATTAGTATTTTTTTTTTTTTTTTTGCATTTTTAATTTTTACCATCCTGCTACTAACACATTTCCTATCCTAGCGTGACCCCCACATTATTTATTCCAATGTTGGATCATCTTCCCCTCTTTTCATCTTTTTTATCATATGGTGTAGTGTTATGCACACCTCAGAGAGACCCGAGAACAGTGTAGTTGATTAGAGTCTCAGGAATTATTATCTAACATGATTTCTGGCATGATCAACAGATATCTTTTTGCACTTATTGTACAAATAAAACAAAATACTTTCCAGGGTAAATTTAACAAAATTAAAAATTAAAACAAATAGGAAGAGTACATTAGTAAAGTTGACATATACTTTGCAGCCACAAAAAAGTGTATTTTCTACTTTATCATTGTATTTGAAATGTACTGTAACTACTTGATAAACCAAGGATACTCTTTCTGCGATTGCCACTTTTCAAAATTGCCAGACACCATAGTAGTGAATGGGCAGTGTATATCCCAATCACAAATAGTGATTAGACCTTATATTTATAATCATAGTTCACCTAAATTCTTCTGATTGATTATTTTAATATGACAATAAGAGCACTGATGACCGCCATTTTAAGCCATCAATGGTACTAGAATAAAGCTCAAAAATGAAATTCTCCCAGGCAATGCCACCTGATCATTGCCCCTGTAACCTATCCTGTATGACTGATATGTTTATTTCCCTCCGAAGAAAGGCATACTCACCAAGATTCATCCAGGTCACTTGACATCACCACTGTATGTCCAAGGACTGCCAATCCATTGCTGCAAAGACACACATGATCACCAGTCCTTGCCTGTCCCTTTCTGCCAATGCCATTCAGAAATGGACCTCCCCACACACAGCCAAAAAGAAGAATCCCCACCAAGCATATGGTGATGTGGACAACCCAAGAAGGACCCAAACAGAAGACCAAGTTGAAACACCATGTGTGGTTATTCATTGTTTTGTTGTTTGTCCAGAGATAACCTTTAATGTTAGCAGACCGATTAAAACAAGTAGATATTACAATATGTCAGATAGAAGAAACTGATTGTACAATCTTTGCTGGACTAATGAAAAAAACAACAACACATTCATCACAAATAAACCCAATTACCAACCAAATTACCAGGCAGCACAATGACAAATGTTGCTCAAAGCACACAATTATTATTATTTTTTAATGTGTACTGTTTATATGGCACAAAATATATGTTTATTGTGTGTAAATTCAATTACTAGGCGGCGCAGTGTCTCTATTCAAGTTGCTAAGCAGAATGAAGCCCTAGCTATGGTACATGCATCGATTATTTACAAACATGAATTAACAGGATGCGGTAATAGTGAAAAAACATGATTGTTACACATTATTGCTCATAGTCAACAAGTGTTGTCTTGGTGGTTATATCCCTATTAAAGTACATGGTAAAGCATGGGTACTGATATCCCTAAAGCAAGGAAGAAGTGAATGTGCAACCCCCATGATCCAAATGTGCACCAGCATCAAGCAAGCTTCTGGTTGCATGCCTCTGATTTTTGTAAAAACACCTTTTCGGATCAGCATATTAAGAGGGCTGCATGCTTGGTATGAGTAAAGCAGCCGACATGCTTAGCCTGCAGGTTCAGGGAGTAGGTAGGGTTAAAATAAATATCAGTGTTGAAAAATAGTTATTAGGCAGGTCGCAGAAATGAACAGGCGTGGGAGTTACACCATCATGGACCAGCCAATAAAGATAACCGAAGATCTGGAAAAAGAAAGAGGAAATTATGGCAGTGCCTGTATTGGAACAGAAACAAATTAGTGTATTTAAAAAAATGTGATCAGGTAGGTAGGGTTATTTTATTATAGAAGGGACATTGCCTGTCTCTTCTGCAGTAAAGCACCCGGTCCATATTTGTTTGAGCTCTAAGTAGAAGACATGTATATGTTCTGATTCCTATGATTGACCTACATACCTTTACTTTGACTCTAAAGTTGCATTCTTAAGGTATTTATTGCAAGTCTATAATCAGGAAAAGAGAATAATTGAATCATTCTTCAGATATTGTACAAATACCTTTTTGGTAAAAAAAAAACTATTTGATCAATAGATCTATCAATCAGATCTTTTGTTAAAAAAAAGCCTGCAAATCTTTCTAGCTGCTTGTATTGTGAAATAATGCAATCTAAAATATTTGAAAAAAACGAGGACCCTACCTGCTGTGTGAGAGCTAGCGAGCTGCCAAGATTCTCGTGCATTGTCTGTGCACAGGTTCTATAGCCTCCCCCAATTTCCTGAACTGCATGGGCTCAACCTATAAAAATTCTCGCCAAGGAATTTTTGGTAGTCTCATATCCTCCTTGGCCTTACAGTACCATCTGTATGCTGATGACACTCAAATCTATCTGTGCACCCCTGACCTGTCTCCCTCAGTCCTGGATAAGGTCTCATGCTGCCTGTCGGCCATCTCATCATGGATGTCTGACCGATTCCTGAAACTCAACCTGTATAAAACAGAACTCATCATCATCCCCCCCTGAAATTCCAAATCCCCCCCTGACATATATCTAACTGTTAACAACACTGTTATTCGCCCTCCCCCCCCAGGCACGTTGTCTTGGCGTCACCTTTGACTCTGCCCTCTCATTTACCCCCCATATTCAGAACATTTCCAGGTCCTGTCACTTTCACCTACGCATCTCCAAAATCCGCCCCTACCTGTCCCCTGAGACCACCAAACTCCTTGTACATGCTCTTATCATCTCTCGTCTGGACTACTGTAACATCCTTCTCGCTGGTATTCCACTAACCCGACTCTCTCCTCTACAATCTATCATGAATGCTGCAGCCAGACTCATCCATCCTTCCCACCGCTCCTCCTCCGCTGCATCTCTTTGTAGTTCTTTCCATTGGCTTCCATTTCATCTTAGAATCAAATTTAAGCTCCTGTGCTTTGCCTTCAAATCCCCCCACAGTTCCTGTCCCACTTACCTTTCTGACCTGGTAAAAAAATACTCCCCTAGCCGCTCTCTTCACTCCTCCAATGACCTACTAATGACTTCCTCACTCATAACCTCATCACACGCACAGCTACAAGACTTCTCTAGAGCTGCCCTCTCTGGAATGGTCTTCCTCATCCTATTCGGCTTGCTCCTACTTTCTGCCCATTTAAAAGAGCACTCAAAACCTATTTTTTCAAACTTGCCTACCCATCTTCTTCTGTCTTATGAAACCATCACTACTTGTCTCCTATCCTATTGTATGTTACTTCCCCCACCTCTTAGATTGTAAGCTCTTTGGGGCAGGGTCCTCCCCTCCTGTGTCACTGTCTGTATTTGTCTGTCATGTGCAACCCCTATTTAATGTACAGTGCTGCAGTGTTGGCGCTATATAAAACCTGCTTATTATTAATAATAATAATATTATTATTAATAATAATAATAAAGGAATGTTTGAGATGTCAGAATCCTTGTTTTATGAATGGATTCCCAAGATCAAATGTATAAATAGAGGAGACAGAACTGTGAGATAGGGTTAGATATTAGAGCTATATAGCATTGTACTGAGCTGCAACACATAGTTTCTGGAAGTATGTTTTTCTCTATATTGTACTCTATAAACTGAAATGGAAGATGATAGTGATATATAAAGTTAAAATAATACCAATATTGTGAACAAACTCCATAATCATAATGAGGGCCATTTCAGACTTGTGGAAATTTGCAGAATTCTTCTGCAGGCTCAACCACACTCCCAACTTCTATAGAGCTAGAACGGTGCAGTTGGGAACTATTTTGTGACATATAGAACTATTTATGTATGCATGTGGCAGTGGATTGTGGTGAAGTTCCTTGAAGCATCTCAGCTACACTCAACTTTGCACAGCTACATGACAATTTGGTTGTCAATTACTGTGGTTGACAAGATAATAGTTTGAAGAGGCAATCTGAAACAGGCCTGCTGATTTAGAGTATGGGCTATTTTAGACCTGTAATGGTGGACACATGGTTTTCTAATTCTTTGTGCACAGCAAACTGCTGCTGTGTGTCCAGGAGAGGTGAGCTGCACTGTGGGAATCCATATTTGTGAATATCTTCAAAGAACAACTGCATGCCCAAAAGTGACAAGACACTTTTTGGAACCCCGTTATCTTATGCCAGAGCCTTGTGCAGCTACCTGCAAAAAGTTATTCCCAACCCCTTGCATGTACTCGAATGGGAAAGTTTGGGACTGTACCTGAACCCTCGCACTGTGGCTTACCCCAAGCCTCTATTAGCTTCTCCCTTCCCTTGTACTGTTTCTATCTCTAATTCTAATTGCTGTTGGTTACTTTCTGGAAGTACAGAAACAGTTTGAAAAATGAGACTTCCTGTGTTTATTAATCTAAAAGCTCACAGATCTCCTGGAGAATATTTTCACAATTTATATAATGGATAGAGATGTTGCTTTCGCTTCCTGTTAAATATTTCATATATCAGAATATGATTTTGTTTGCTAAAGGCAGAGACGGAAGTTAAACAATAACAGCTATTGCCAGCCAAGTTCTTGAGTAGATCACTGAAACCATACTGAGCTTACAATACAAACGTATCCTGTAATAAGACTGTATAAATACCATGAATGTTTCAAGTTCAGTAACCCTTAGGAACCCATAAAATTGCAGATCACAGCAGTCAGCTTTTAGTGGGTTGCTCTTTGAACTGCCTCACTAAATTTGCCAGTAAAGGTTTTCCAAAACCAGAATGGTTTGTTCAACAAGGACATGATCA
>NC_092858.1:163616105-163623486 GCF_032062135.1 Pyxicephalus adspersus
CTTGAAAACCCTTACCTACTTCCTCCACAAGAGTGTCAAATCTGCCCAACAGACCAAGTATGGCTGCTAAAAATATTTTCTTTATAGAAAGGTGGGTGAATTTTCTACTCCTTCAAAATATTGGCTCAATAACTCAATTGATCATGGGGTAAGGCTTTGCACCTAAATTATGGTGTAGTCCTCTAAGAAGATCTCAGAATTAAAAACCCAGGGTATATATATTAGGTTATTGAAGATATCAGATATAAACCAGTATTCCTCTAATATTTTATTCATTTTTTTAAAGTAGAACTAAACCAAGAGACAGAGCATGAGCACTGGTTACATCACCAGTAGCCACCCAATGGCGGAAGAGGATTGCTGTGGACTTAAGAGTCACCAGCAAAGATGGCGGCCTTTGGGGATGCAATGGTGACTGGATCCTGGAACAGGGTTTTGAAAACAAAGGTTAGCATGTGCCAAACTTTTCTGAATATAGTAAATGCTCACCATCCACCAATGACTTTAGTTCTGCTTAAATTTAAAGCTGAACTCCAGACCCTGTCTTAAGTTTTGGCTTTTTTCCTGTTCTGAAATTTTATTCTAATTTTTCTGTACATTGTGAGCATCTTCTAGCTCTTTCCTTCCCGGTCTGACCATCCCACCTCCTTCATTTATTAAATTTCAGCCCTTTTGGTGAGGATCAGCGATTTCAGTGAGGAGGGTGGTGCTTGGGTGGCCTGAATACAAACACAGCCTACCTAGGAAAGCCCACGCCTTCCAGACTGACATCTGCCCATGAGGGCATTTTGATATTTCTATTTACTACTATCCAGCTGGTTAAATTTAAGTATTTATCATGTGCCATGAAAGTATAACTCATATAAACATAATGGCTCCAAGTACACTGCCAGTACATTCGATCAAAGCTCTTATCAGCCTGTCATGGTTAATGACAATCGAGATAAAAACAGCAACAGTACAAGGGAGCGCTTCATGGCTTGTAAGGTGTGACATCTGTTTTCACATTAAAAAAAAAGTGTAAATGGAGACTCGAAACACTTTTTTTTACCAGGAAGTGACACACAGGCAAGCAGTTGTACCTAAATAAATGGGGCTTGCATGGTCCTTATGGTCACAATGAAGTGAGTGCAAACAGACAGGAAGTGGAAGAAGATGCTGAGGTAGACCAAAAGCTCTAAAAAAAATCAGTTACAAATACTATTTTATGATGAAAACATAAATTTGCTTTTAATACATGGTACTTTAGCAAAGTTAATGTCATCCAGGTAGGGTTTAGATCTGCTTTATGTAGATGTAACCCTAACTAACCCTAACTAAATGGCAATTATTTTGCCAATATCACTGTATTTTCGAAACGATCTCCATTTCCTTTTTCAGTAAAATATTTGTCTTCACCTTTATTGTTCTCATGTTGCCCAACTGCAATCACTTCCTGTCTAGGTGCATTCCAGCAATGGCGGCATGGCATTTCTCTAGACTGGGTTCCCTGGTTTCAATACATTTTTATTAAAGTTTTGAGGTATATATTAGAACATTAAACAGGAAATATAACAAAGAATAAAAAAAGAAATCAACTGTAGCAAAAGAAGGTGATAAAGCTATGGAAATATGTATAAAAATGAAAGGAGGTAGAATAAACATTTCATAGGAAGCAATGCACATAAAAAAGAAATAAACAATTCACCAAAATAAAAATGAATAAAAAAAACAGTACAGTATTCAAGTGAATGAGCATACAGCATGTAAAATGTAAAAAATGTTAAATTATGTAATAATATACATAAAGTATAGAAAAATTCAAATACTAAATGAAAAAAAAATTAGGAAGGGGGTGAGAAAAAAAACAAAAAATAAGGTAAGAAAAGAGTGGAGGAGAAGAGATATGAAAAGGAAAAAGATAACTCAAGACTAAAAAGTGAGGAGAAATTGATGTGGCAGGGAATGATGGAATTAAAGACTGGATCCAAGGAGCCCAGACTTTCAGAAAAACTTGACGAGTATCAATGAGTATGCTAGACAACTTTTTGTTGACAAAAAATTGGTATAACTTTGTGCAACTTCAGAGAAGTTTACAAATTGCTTAGGTCAGGCATGAGCAATAAGCTAACCAACAATATAAATGTATAACGTTTAATTGGTACTTAATCAGGTTAAAAGGCTTAAGCCAATGTTTCTCAACCAGGGTTCCTACAGAGGTTGCTAGGGGTTCCATCAGCAATTTGTGATTCACCGGTCAGTTTAACTGACACCAAAGACACCTGACACCTTTTTTGGCTATCTGTAGGGGTGACATCCAGCAATACAGGATACATTCTTCTTACTGACCGCCATGCTAATTTACTGTGAGCTGTGGATATAGTAAGTATAGAAGGGTTTCCTAAAGACCTAAATGTTATTTCAACGGGTCCCCAATGTTAAAAAAATATTAACAGAACATTTGGATATAGTGGCATATAGTGGCATCCTCATCTGACCTTTGGATTTCAAGATCTTTCTCCCAATTTATGACATATGAGTAAGCATAAAGGTTAGATATACAAAAGAATTCAGAAAAAAGCCTGGGTTCTTGATGGTAACAATAGTTGACCATACCTGAATGGCAACTTGTAGTATGCACTAGACGTCCATGTGGCAATGTAGGAGAACAATTTGGAGACCCATATCCAATCACGTGCCTCGACAAAGACTTTCATTACAGAATCACCAGAATTTTTTTAGAAATTATTCCAGATTTAAAAGTATAAAAAATGGCTTTTGAAATTAAAAAAAAAAGGTTAAAGCTTTGAGAAGCTTTTAGTGTTCAGTTTTCCATCTAATTTACTATTTTCCCTGGCTGCTCTTCTTTTACCTTCACATTCCCGTACCAATTGTACAAGAAAAACAGATGTAACAAATGAAATTTTGCACTTTAGATTTATAAAATAAATGTCCAATCCCCATACAGATCTATAGCTAGCATGAGAAATGTTTGTACTATTAAAAGTTGTAGCTTCATTGCCGGATTCTCTCATATTTTTTCTTCATAAATTAGTTATACAGAAGAATGATTAAAACAGAGCCGTGTAATTTATTCCGCCTGTTCTCTCTAATGCAGGGGAATCTAATCTCCGCTCCTAATGATAGCTCGAAACCTAATCCACTTTGAAAGAACATGAAGTGTTGGATTTATACAAAGCCAGATTTTGCTAATTCACTCGACTCTTACCATTTATCTGGAATATTCTTTATTTAAAGGACTAACCCATTCTAAGGATATGTTTGTGTTGACCATAAAACAAGGCATGCATTGTAATCCCTGTATGCATCCATAAGTGTCCTTTAGTGAAATATTCTACTGATCAATTATATACCCTATCAATGCTGAACAATATATTTGTATCAATTACTACAAAGTTAAATTATCACCATAGTCATTACCATAACATTCATTATTTTTAGCAGTAAAAGCCAATGACAGCCAAAGAGGGGCAGCACGGTGGCTCAGGGGTTAGCACTCCAGTCTTTGCAGCGCCAGGTCCCAGGTTCGATTCCCAGCCAGGACATTATCTTTATGGAGATTCACCCTGTGTCTGCATGGGTTTCTTCTGGGTAATCTGGTTTCCTCCCACATCCCAAAAACATGCAGTGAGGTTAATTGGCTTCTCCCTAAAAAAGAAAATTGACCTTAGACTACATTAATGACACATGACTATGGTAGGGGCATTAGGTTGTGAGTGTCTTTGAGGGGCAGTTAGTGACGCAACTTTGTTTGGCACTGTGTAATATGATGGTGCTATATAAATACTGTGTAATAATAAAAAGAATTATTAGGCATATTATTCATGTTATATCTGCTCTAAGTTGTATATACATAGCAAGGCCAGGGGAAATCTGGCAGATCTGGGCTCATTCAAAGGCTCCCTAAAATTCAAACAAAATGAAAGAGAAATACACACTGAAGTTCTAAATCTGTTTTTTGAAGTGCTCAGAATTTTTACAATGAAAATGTTTGGATGGGTAAGTGCTTATTACTCCAAATGAATTTTACCTGACACTAAATGACATGAAGGATATATGAGTAGCCATCAGTTCAGTAGTGTTCTGAGTCTAGACCCATTATGGTGACTTACCCTGAGGGGTGTATGCATGACAGTCTGGGCTCAAATGAAAAAGGGTTGGCATTGATGTGACATTAGTTATCAGTCAACCTGCAGGAGGATTGCCATTTGCTAAAGTGGAGGCCCCTCTGCGGAGGACACCCTTGAACTGATGGGTAGTGCAAATCTGTTTTGGAGTTTAGCTATCAAGAGGAACTTTATCCAAAGTGTTCTCTCAGTTTTGTAATATGAAGAATTATGTATCCCCACCAGGTTTCCACAGATATTCAACATGAGCTGAGAAATCCCCCTGCCTTGACGTAGCTATGAAAGGCTGTAAATTCTGCTGAAAGCTAGGTTGCTTTTGCTTTCTTTAGATATTCCAGTATAATGCAATGAGGAGTACCCAGGGGGTTTACATGCTATACTGTGTGTCCAGAGGGGCAACATAATTCAACGTGGTATGTCTACAGGGGCAACATACTACAATGGCAGACTGAACAGAGGGGTAACATAACATGCTTTTATAAAATGTGCCCAGAATGTGAGGGAAGAGCTGCAAAGGATTAGAGATGATTGGGGAAGAAATTATTTAGTGCAATGGTTAGCATGCTGCAATGTGTTTGACCCGACTAGAAACATTCTGCAATTCTACAAGTAATGTGTGCCCAGAGAGTAATATACCACAACAAGGTTTACCCACAGGTTTAATGTTGCTGCAATGGGGTATGTCCAGAAGGCTAATATACCGCAATGAAATTTAACCAGGGGTGTAACATGATTGATTTCTAGAGAGGTACCATGCTGCAAAAGGTTATGCTCAGAAGGATAACATGCTGCATGGCTTGTCCAAAGAAGTAACATACTGGAAAGGGGTGAGTACACAGAGGTAACATACTGCATTGTATGTCCAAAAGGATAACATACTGCAACGTTGTATTCACATACGGGTAACATGCTGCAACGTTGTATTCACATACGGGTAACATACTGCAACGTTGTATTCACATACGGGTAACATGCTGCAATGTGTATGCCCACAGTGGTCATATACTTCATTGATGTTTATCCAAGGGAGTAACATGATGCAGAGGACTGTACCCTAAAGAATGATATGCTACAATGGGACAACCTCAAAAAAGTAGCATGATGCAATGTGTATGCTGATAACTGTAATTCTGCAATAGGGTGTGTACAGGGGTAACATGTGTACCTTGAGGGGTATTATACTGCAACAAGGTTGACCAAAGGTTTAGTGTTCTGTAATAGAGTGTGCCAAGAGGAGTGCCAACATGTTGCAATGAAACTGAGAATTCCAGAATGGTAACATGTTGTGTGTCCAGATGGATAACATGTTGCAGTGAAGGATTCCTGATGCAATTGGGTTTTGGTATTTACATGTAAAGTTGTGTGCTATTTTTACATGTTTTTCTTTGTGTTGTTGTGAAAATGTGAGCTATTCACTTAATAGAACCATTATCACATCCCAAAGCTGCCCCTGACATGAAAGTATCCCTAACATGACTTGAAAATGTTGGCAACTATGTTATCATACTTTCAGAACAGATTAGAAAATAAGAGAGAGACCCAAAGGACATGTAGAAGCAAATTTGCAGATTTCTGCAAATAAATTGCTGGAACATGTAACAAAACAGGCCTGAGGCAACTCTCAGGAGGCTCAACACCGAAAAGCATAGTGAACATTATATCGCCTGTACGGCCTTTGAGAAAGGTGGCGGTCTCAAGGGAGAGACCCCCAATTAATTGGTAGCAAATGTAGAAAGAGCTTTGTGGTGGCACATAAAATGAAGAATGCCTTTATACATGTTCATATTTGTTCAGAAAAATTAGATATTGATTTTTTTGGTCTTGTGCATATTATATTTCAGCACATCATCAAACCTTTTCACCAGCAAAATACAATCCAATAATCTGCACAGATCTGACCATTACCTCTTCTCACAGATCTAAAGATTGTCTGACCACAAATAACAAAGCAATGCAAAAATCATTACAAATCTACAAAATGTGGAAATCTATTGCAACCATTCACAGATATAAATCCTTCTATTTTTCCTAAAAATAAGTTAATAACCTCGTAAACCGGGCCCCTTGTCCACTTTGAAGAAATACCAAGGAAAAAAAAACGGTACAAGGAGAGAGAATAAATTATAAACCTCTGCTAAAATTTGAGCTCATTGGTTGGCAGAGGCTCATCATCCAACCATTGCAGCAACTTCTATGCCGATGGTAATTGTTGAATATAGAGAACACACAAATCCAAAGCACTGAGACAATGGTACCACTGTGCTCCAATCCAAGTTTATGGGAAAGGACAGCAGAGAGAAAAATATAAATAACACTGTAAACTTGACTTTCAGATGTCTTCTTTAGTTATATTTACTGTTGCTCGCCTTTAACTTTCTTTTACAAAGCTATGGTTTATAGCAGTTTCTCAAACAGGGTTCCTCCAGGAGTTGCTTGGGGTTCCTTGGGAAATTAGAATTTGTGACTGTCAGGTCAGTTTAACAGAATCCAATGATCTCTTTGTTTATCTGTAAGGGTGGTATTCTTTGGAATGGGCAGCAGTGTAAGAAGCATTTGTACTACCTACCTATCTATCTAACTACCTACTGACCACCACACTAATATACTGTGAGCTGTGGATATAGGAATTATAGCAGGGGTTTCCTGAAGACCTGAAAGTTTTTTCAAGTGTTCTCCCATGTAATAATGGTCAATAAACACTGGTTTATAGAGCACAATAGCTAAAGTTTAATTTAAATGCAACTAAATAAATCAGGACATAGAGTGCAATAATACATCATTACAAGTAATATTATGTGTTATGTGCACAGTACATAATCGAATATTTACAACTGAACAATACAACTCACTGTAAAAAAACTAAGGAGAATAGTTGAATATACTATGTAGTATGTAAAGTGAACCTGTAGTTAACCCATACTTGCCAGCACTACAGGTTTTCTGCATAGCAGACACTTTATGCTACCTGTAGCCATGTTCTCTATGATCCCCTCAGAGTTCATAATGTAATAATGTAGGTGTGCAGTCACAGAGTGGGGGCTGCAACAGGAGATGACATGTTAGACATTTGTAAGAACAATTCAAAACTGCACAGGACCAGGATGTGCATGTCATTACCATCTCTAAACTGGCATCTCAGGGGAACATTCTGACACTGAATGAATGTCCCCTCCTGACCTCCATTTGGTCTGGTAAATATGGCCCTTTGTGTGTGGGGGATGCTGCTGACAGGCTGCCTGGTCATGCTAAAAATC
>NC_092858.1:163625930-163644666 GCF_032062135.1 Pyxicephalus adspersus
TATTATTAATAAACAGGATTTATATAGCGCCAACATATTACGCAGCACTGTACATTAAATAGGGGTTGCAAGTGACAGAGGCACAGGGGAAGGAAAGGTCCCTGTTCCAAAGAGCCTACAATCTAGAAGGTGGGGGAAGTAACACACAATAGGAGGGGAGATATATAATGGAGGGAAGAAGTGAGGGATTAGGAGACAGAAGAAGATGGGTAGACAAGTTTAAAAAGATCAGTTTTGAGTGCTCTTTAAAATTAGCAGAAAGTAGGAGCAAGCCGAAAAGTACAAGGAAGACCATTCCAGAGAATAGGGGCAGCTCTTTATGTGGTTTTAGTTTGAGATAATGTTGGATTAATACTTCTGTATAATCGAATATCCCAGCAATCTTCAGTCTTGTGAGAAATGCAACCTATATTCATTGAAGGGGGAATTACTGTTGCTGACCCTGCCTGCTTCTGATCTTGAGATTGTATGTTTCCTGGACTGACCTTGTGCCTGTGATCCTAACTCTGCTTTGGTCTACCCTTGGATACCTCTTTTGGCAAACTGTGTATAACCTCTGGCCCTGTTTTCTGGACTTTTCTGGCTGGACTCCTGTATTGCATTATCTGTGGGCTTCTAGTCCTCTGTCAGTCCTTCCCAAGACGCCATCCTTTGTGCACAGAAGTCCCGGTGGCACCCGTGACAGTTGGAAAGCACAAGTAGCTTCCGAAAGCTGAGCAGGGGCTTGCTATAGGTGAAGAGTGCAGAGCTAGATTGGGGGACTGGTGTCTGGTGAACACTAACACTGGACCAGGGCCTTACACCACTAACAATTTTTTTAATCAAAAACTATGAGACACTTCCATTTGAGAATATTGGTTATGGTATAGCAAAGACAAAATCACAGCCGATAAATAATTAGTCAGGTTAAAAAAAGAACAAAGAGTACATGTCTGAGTCACCAAAGAACAAGAATTATCAAATCAGTCACTAGAAACTATATCCAGTAGGGGATTAGAGGTTAACTATATTATGCTATGGAGACATTGTCTCTCAATATGGTGTGGGAACCAAAAATGTTCACAGACTCCCAACAATCTCTTGAAACATGTTAGCAGTCTCTGACGATTTCTTGTAACATCCTCATCATCCTCTCCCTAGCAGTCTCTTGGAATATTTGATCAGTATCTTGTTACTTGGCAGCAGTAAAAGAATAGGTTATCTTGTTTCAATGAATAAATATGTTGTCATTACAAAGTGTTTTCTCCAACCTGTTCTCAGTTTTTCATGTTACAAATGTTAATGAAACACCTATTTAACGGCAACTGTTTCCGAATAATTTTAGCTGTCCCTCTATGCCATCTCAGAACCTTGGGGTGTGTGTTGATGTCTATCACCACAGTTCCCTCTAAGATCACCAATCAGGAAAGGATTGTTCTTTAGCACATAGATGATGAAGACAATAAACTTTAAAATTCAGAATCACTGCTACCGTGCCTGTGTTAAGATTTCAGCCAGTGCCCCGTGGCTTTTACTTCTGCCTGTGGTGATGAAAATGTCATGGCGTAATGTTGTGGACTTTTTCCATTTGTATTGATTGGAGCAAGTGAAGGCTATAAATAGTATATTTTTTATTTGCTCAGGAGTATACAATCTTATCAAGCAAAACAATCTTACAATGTCTGACAGTTAGCTATTGAAGTCTATTCCAAAACTCTCAATCATTAATTCAGCTTGGAACTCCTGGATCCTGCTGCAAATGTTTAAATTTTCTGGAAGCTGCCAGGTGCGTAGGGAATAATAACATAATTCATGCCAAATTCCAGCCAAGCAGAACTAAAGACTGGAGAAACTGGATTGTCAAGGCTAAAGAACCAACTGACAGTGTGAATGGCCAGCACTGGACACCAGGCAACACACGGAATCTATCACAAAACAAATGGAGGGAGAAATGCTTTCAATGTTACACTCTGATAACCTCTACACAATTACTGCTACCAAATATCCCACAAATCATGCAAACCCAAAAAGCTAAAGGAACGCCAGGACCAGGGGTTGGACTTATCATTTGTTCAGACAATATAGCTAAACAAGGGACAAGGGCTCTCTAGGACATTGGATCCAGGTTTACTTGGGTCAGCTGGACTCTGGGGTCCTTCTCGCTGTTATGATGTTCTTGGTACTGCTTCCTTTTATTAAGTTGCAAATAAATACACAAGGACAAGGTGATTATTATTGGCCAGCAATTCAGACGGGGTGTAGCCGAAGAATAGTTCTGGCACAGGGGCCCTTTTTGTAGCTTTTCCCACTACTGCCAGCAACTTTTATTAAATGTGTTTTGTTTAAGTGTTTTAAAACTCAAAATGCATTAGAATGTTTTTTATTTACTTAGAAAAAAACTGGGTCTCTGTTGTAGTATTTATCAACCCTTGCTCCCTACAGTATACGTGGTTTGGACCATTCATGGTGTGACTTTGAAATCTACCTGCTGTTGGTTCTATACTTGTCAATAATCATAAAAAAGTTGATCTGTTTATCTTTCTATCTTTTATAATAGATACTCTTGGAAGAAGAATGTTTCTGTTAAACCAGAAAGTCGTCATTCTTTTCAGTTTTTTCTTAGAATGACATTTCACCTCCACTAACTGTAATTTCCAAAGAGTATTCATATCCGCATCCTATTGTAAAGCCCCAGATTTTGTTTTATTGTTGCTAAGCTGAATTTGTAAACTTTTACAAGGAGGTTTGGCAGCATTTTTTAAAATAACAGGGCAGAACTTCAAGGCCTGGTATATGCTAATACCAAGGGAAGTTTGCCTTTAGAACGTTGTATAGCCTATTGACTTTACTAATTGATCAGGAATAAGAAAGTATAGTACTATAAGGATACAATAAAGAAGAATATGGGTGAATGAATGGGTGAATTAGAATCTTTTTGAAGTACAAATGGGAACTCAGTTGTTAAGTGCATAACAATATGGCCAAAATATGTGGACAGACATCATATACAAGTGAGTTTAGTGTATATTATATATATATATATATTGTTACTACTTCAGAAAATCCATTAGCTTCATCTAGTCCTGCAGATGCAAGACAATTTGAGTTCCTCCACATCAAACTTTCCAAGCCATGTCCCCATGAATCTGTCTCTGTTCACAGGGGTTAGTCATTCTGGTCTTCTTCAAACTATTGTCACATGGTTTGAAACACATAGTCCAATGTTTTTGTATGCAACACCAATAACTGTACTCTTCACTGGATACAACTCAAGTCCAATGTTTTGTGGGGTATTAACATATGCTTGGCCATATAATGTGTGCTGGTCAGCTGCCCCAAACAATTTACTATAATGTGTAAATCAATATAGAAAATAATACTTTGTCCTCAGTGACAACAGTGGACTATATATGTGCAATGTTTTTTAAACAACTACTTGTAGTCCAAAACTAGGGGGAAGGGGTGACCATGTAGGAGCACCACAAGGAACCTTAACAAGGACATCAAGGATATCATTTTAAAGTGTAAGTATTGAAAGGTTTTATTTTGTTTTTGGTGGGGTGAAGAAGGATTAAAATTCCTGTTTTAGGGAGGATCATCTTGGTGACCATGAGACCAAAAGGAAGTCCAAAACTACAAAAAAAAAAAAAACTGAAGATGAAGAGTAATTCTTCCAATGGGGAAAACCATTTCCAGTGCCAGCTGTGTAACAATGAAATTCCCTCATTCTAAAGAGACTTCTTCCCATTTCTTGTTGCACCCCCAGGATAGGAAATAAGGAAATCTTCCCAATAGGACACATAATAATATTTTTAACTCTTTATCCAAAAGTTTTGGCTTTAATGAATTCTGCATCTTTATAAATATTGATAATGACCTAACAAATTAATGCTTATGTTAGACATTTGGTATTCCAAGACACAGACACAAACGACCAGCATTGAGTGAATTTTTTATTCATTTTTTAGTTCATTACAGCCTGTTGAAAAATAAACCATAACAATAAAATATGTTGGGGAATCGTCTCCGCTTGGAATTCATAAGAGAAAAGCTCCGGAGTGGAATATATTTCTCCCTGACAGCTCTATCTAGTCTTGAAGTTCCCAGCATTTGTTTTATTCTCCTTCTAAACTCCGGTCACCCCACAGGCTCCTTTCCATCTCACTGGGCCTTAAATATGGGTTTCAATTCCACTCATGCTCTGCACACCACTACTTTGTACTGCTCGTGTCACTTAAAAGGAAATTTTGGATTCATGGTAAAACTGCTAGACCAGCATGAACGACCCAAATATATTTCTAAATAAATCAATCTCTAAGAGCAGAGCCTGGCATCGAGATGGATCGCCTAAACGTTGTCAATAAAATTAATAATAAAATTGCTGCTAATGTATTCCACTCCTTCGAGGTTCAGGATGGTGGAATTAATATGGCTGACAAATGGCTTTATCATTTCTCGAAAATGTACTTGGTGCGGGATGTAAAGCAATACTCATAAAATTGATGGCGACGTAGGAATATTATTCCATCATTGAAAGGCCCTGTCAGGAAGAGCAAGCCACCCATCAATCAGGAGCGAAGGACTGTGGGAAGCCGGCAATACTTCAACATCATAGTCATTTAAGAATTAGGGATGACATAAAACAGGAGACAGAAGTAAAGTATTTAGTACGGGAGTCTGTTTCATCGCATCGGGACAATAAACTACGCAACCATGCAGATTAATATCGACAGCAAGAAACAAAATATAGTCATTCGTAAGGGTGACACCGGTATAAATCTAATAACGGCACAGTTCTGGCAACCGCACCAAAGACGTCTGCACGCTAAAAATGTAATATAGTTATTAAACAATAAATATGAATTAGTAGAGTGCCATAGTCTGTACGGCGCTCAATGGCAAATAATTTCACGATTATAACTAAAGAGATGATAATAGCCAAGACAACACTTGGATTCATGTACACATTTCACAAACATTGCTCCACTAAATCTATTTCAGAGGGTCAGTGGTTCTTTGTATAGGAAACAGGGAATAAAGTGTGTAGGTAAAGGTCACCTGAATTTAAAGAATTTGGCAATTTTTCTTTTTTGCCATGAATGTTGTATTTTTTCGAGTAGAGAAATTTGAAGAAATGTAACCATGTGCCAAATTTAAAATGCTGACTTTGCAAAGCCCCTGAGCATGGTATTGCCATCAAATATGCTTGAGAAGGGGAAGGCTCATCTAATTTTTTTAGGGAGTCCTGGTGGACATTTCCCAAATAATTTATTTTAAATCATGCAGCTTTTCTGTGAATAAATTACCTTATAACGTAGTTTGGAAAACATGCTCGCTGATGGCCCTTTAATTTTCTTTCCTGTGCATAAATTTACGGAAAGCTTGAATTTGCATGCCATCTCAGAAATTTTGGAGAAATGTATAGAAGGGAAGTTTCCTGCCTAAGAATCCTGTCCACCTGTCACTGGTAAAACAGACATAGAACCAGGACCTCCTGGTTACTACCTTAACAACTGCCACATCCCTTGATTGATCCAATTCAGAAAAACATACAAAAGAAAATTGGGGCTTTTAAGGCAGTAATACCAATTAGTATCATGGGTATAAAAAAAATATGTCCATTTATTTAAAATCATATCAAAACATATCAAATATTAAAACAATACATTTATTCATTTCATCCCTAAAACTCACATAAAATCTTTAGCAAGAATGGTGTACAATTTCAGATAAATAGAAATATTTGTTCGTTCTGGAGTTCTCTACGCGTTTCGTGGCATAATCATTCGCTTCTTCAGAAACTTTACATATTCATCAGCATTAGATATTAGTACATTAATTACAATATGTCTTATCTGTTTCATAAAATACAGTATACACTTACATATATTCTGTTAGCTCTCCTCCTCCCTCAAATCACAGAAAGCACCTCAACGCTGATGTTATATGGCACCAGATATAGGGGAATTGCAAGATCATCAAACTCACCACTTTAAAAAATATTACATCTCCATAAAGATACAATCTGGTAAAAAGGTACTTCTCACCCGCCCTTCTCTTTCTTGAGCCATTTTTGTGGTTTGTCATAAGGAAGGTTTAACTGATGGTAATACGTGATGTTTTGTATTGCCTCGGCCTTAGGTCTGTATGATATTTAACCAAAGTATTGGTTTAATCTGTAATGTTTAATTACACCAAGAAAATGCTGGAGCCAATTTTACTGTCAATTTTGGTATTGGTGTGTATTTATTATTGAAAATATATTTTATATTTGCTTGATTTAGTGTGGATGAGTACCACCTGCATGTCCATGTGCATGTTTGTACAATGACCTTCCCAAGAACAATCATCACCAGTGTCTGGGTTAGTGATTGATTTGTCAGCAGTCATCTAAAATCTGTCTGAACCATAAGGAAATAAACTTGAGGCATATATTTTACAAGGACTGAAACTTGTTAAAGTTATATTTTATTATGGAGAGGAGGGCCATCCTGGTATGTTTGTCCTTGTTCTGGTATCTGATTGTTCATTGCTATTATTCTGTACTGCACATATGCAGAACATGTGGCCTGCAAACCCTTTTCAGGATGGTTTTATAATCAACCTCCAAACCTGTAACAGCCTCATTCTCATGTAAGAAAAAGAAAGGTTTCTACCAAAAAAAGTTTTTACTTTCCAACTTGGACTTAAAAACAGACAGTGTGGTTGCCAGGAATATGGGCACCTTCAGGCAAGCCGGGTTATTAGTAAGAGCAAAACACAGAGAAAGGGCACCGTGCCGAGGGCAGTAACCCATAACTTCCAACCAGAATTCACTTTGGTCAGATCAGTAAAAGAATTATTTTCACTTTTATTACATTTTGCTTTAGGTCATATTAATTAAGTTTGAATGACCTTTAAAAGTTAATATTAAAGATAATGGTAATATATAAAAATATGTAACCCTTTTAAGCATACATGTTGCATTTTCCATGATGGTCCTCAGAAATTATATTATGTTCCATGTCAGAGTACAGTGATTTGTGGAAGTGATCAAAAAAGAACTAAAGTCTCAGGTTTTATGTTACAAATTAATAAAGAGCAATACACACACAATCATATATGTATATATGTATTATTTAACAAAAAAAAATGTTTTTTTTTTGTTAACAATTGTTGGTTCATGCATTCAACCAAAGCTCTCCACAACTGACAAGATAGACTATCAGGGGAGAACCTTGAATGGATCTTGTAAAGGATTGAAAACATTTGCCAAATAATAACAAATAATTTTCCATTCCATTGGATTCCATTCCAAGAAAATAATTACAAGTTTGCTGGATCACTGAGGTTTTCTCATGATGATTTATCTTCCCCAGTCTTGGAGAGCTTTAATAAATTATGCTCAATCTGTGTAGAGTTGGCTGGTGTTTTATTCTATTTCTGTCTGAACTCCACAGGGCATCAGAAAAGCTGCAACGCTAGCTCCCTACCTATTAAAAAAAACTCCATGTCCCATGATCCCATGCATTGTATGTCATGGATGTGGGTGTTAGCTCTTTATAGCCCAATAGGATGGCGACAAATAAAGAACTTTTGAACAGAGCATGAATTGTAGCCACAGTCATGAAGGATTTGCAGTTCTCTGTAAAGGATATTTATGGGGACTAATTGAACACATATTTATATATCACTTATGATTTGATTTTGTTGTGTTTTGGTTTTTTTTGTGCCTTTGGTATTTGTATGATTGATTAGGTATTTGATTACCGGTACATTTATTGTGCATTAATAACTTTCAGCAAGGTGTGAAAAACCTCAATGTGAATCCTGGTCAATGGTGAAGGACTTCATCTTCAACTTCATCATTCTTCCAGAAAGCTGTACAGACTTTGCCATAAACAGATCCCTAATTTGTCACCAACAAGATAATCTGAAGTTTGCAGGAGAACAATGTGTAGGGGAAAGGGCAGAGGAAAGATGCTCCCCCTTCCAGATAGTAATAAATATATATCTACGTCTAAATATATCTACGTCTGAGAAACAGAAATTCTTCCTACTGTTGTATTCTGGACATTAGATGTCATTTCCAGGCCACTTTTCCAAAGAATGGATCTCATATTTTTTCCCAGCTCAAGTGCTGATGCTAGAATATATAGTTTACTGTTGCCCATAGTCACATAACAAGCAATAAGTGAACAGTCTACCCACAATAGCCATTTTACTCATTTAAGTCAGGATGTAGTTGTATCAGGAAATTCTATAAACCAAACCGCTTGTAAAGCCAAGCCTATTTACTTAGGGTTTTCAAGATTTAATTAAATTAGTCTGTGTGTATCCACTTCAGCTAAATGGCCCTGTACTGTGGTAGGGGTTTAGTTCTCCAACATTAAAACTGTAACAATATTACTGTCATTGTGTTTATTAGTTTATTCATTTTTATAATTTAGTATTGTAATTACATAATCCAGACACATTTCACAGTTTACAGAGACTTATTATTAAGGCAATCTTGATTTATGCAGAACAATTTGTTCTAAATTCATAATGCAAAGAATATAAACACATTTGTCACTCTATAAGTGGTTTAAATCTGCTCTCCAGCTTCCCTTTAGTCTTGAACAGTTGTACGGTTCCTCTCCTGTACTAAAATCACCTACTCTGATTTCCCTGCACTCCATGCGCTTCTCCCAAAGCATATACATAGTCTCTTATTTATTATAGAGAAATTCCATTAATTCCATCATAAGGTCCCACAACAGACCCTCCATATGATTTCAGTACTGGTAAGGAAGGTAGGTGTCCCCAAACCACACAAGACTATTGTTGAGAGCAAAGCCCCTTGGGTTAGTATAATAAACAGGAAGGAGAAAACAGCAGAGGTTTTATATAGCTCAAACATTTACATGTGTATAAACAATAATAGAGCAAAGATGAATTACTTATATGTAGACGACTATGTGCAAATCCTCAATAATTTAGAGGGTAACAAGGCCTATACTATTTAAAATACAACTGACTGGATCTTAAAGAGTGGTAAAATATACTGGCTGAACTGGATCCTGAGTCTCAACTCGTATGGCAGGTTTAGGCTTCCTCAGGGGAATATTGGGAAACCAGTGACAATACTATTCAGTTGTAAAGGATAACTTGCTGATGATGAGGCAGTTAAAAGAATAAAGAAACAGTGTGTACTGACAGTGAAGAGCCTGGCAGAACAGTATTTGTTTACCCTAGGAATGAATAAAAAAGTTGGCTGACCAACAGCCACCAATTCAGGTCTCATAGGTGACTGAGTTAGTCTTTTTAAATCATGAGGTGGTCAGAGCCTTTCCTGGTGGTCTCAAATCTGTGTATAAATGTTTTGCACTGTGGTTACTTTCACCAGCCCCTACATGATTACTGTGTCTTGTAGGGACAGAGGGGTCACCAAGAGGAACCAGACTGTGACTGTCAGAAATTCCGCAAGCAGGTTGCGTGGGATCACCCGAGGCTAAGCGACACCAGGTCTTCATCAGGGCACCCTGCAAGGGGTGATGGGCCGATAGCCTTGAGGCCACAGGGCGGTTTGCTGCCCTATACTGAAAAGTCGCAACCCTTAGGGTCATCCTGAGGAGGAAGGCTGGAGTGACCTCGGTGTGGAGACAGGCATCAGGCAATTGCGGTATGGGGCCAAGCAAGGGTCAGGCAGTCAGCAGACTCCAGGCACAGGTCAGGGCAGGCGGCAGACAGACGTGGTCAGATTCCAGACACAGGGCAGGCGGCAAACAGAAGTGGTCAGATTTCCAGGCAAAGGTCAGGGCAGGCGGCAGACAGAAGTGGTCAGATTTCCAGGCAAAGGTCAGGTCAGAAATCACAAGGAAACATTGCAAAGTCAAAGCAAAAGCCACCATTACTGCTGAGGCTAAATTAGCCTCTGTTAGCCTCTGTTCTTCTCTTCAATGGAGCAAATTTGCGGACTAGTGCTACCACCACTAATATTAGAATGGTGAGGATAAATATCATTACTGCCTACTGATAATTTTCTGCAGTGACATTTGGGTCCTTAAGAGAAAGCAGCCTGTGATGCAGTATGCATATAGAGAGCATGGTGGGCCATGTAGGACACCAGACATTCCTGGAAGTGGATCAGGTTTGAAGATGGCATTTGTGGCTGTTGCTCTTCAGTGGAGCAAAGTTGGTGAATAGCACCCTCACCACCATCACCACAACCACCAGGGAGGCGTGGATAAACATCATTATTGCCTACAACAATACTTTGTCCTAGTGGCATATGGATCCTCGGGGGGAACCAGTCTGTGATTCAGGATGCACCTAGAGACATGTAGAGCCATGTAGGCTTGTGGTTACATGGTGACCATGTGGTTGTAGTTCTTCAATGGAGTAAATTGAGCACTCTATGATGGAGCAAAGTTATGGACCAGCACCCCCATCACTATTATCATCATCACTTCTACCAAAGGTGAGGATAAATATTATAAGTGCCTACATAATTACTGTGGGGTCCTTAGGAGGAACCAGTCTGTGTTGTAGAATGCACCTAGAGACCATGTTGGGACCATGTAGGACACCAGAAATTCCTGGAATTAGGTCACATTAAACTGATTGAATTGGTTGCTATAGCTCTTTAAAGAGGCAAAGTGACACCTTGCACCCTTCAACCACAACAAGTACAAGTCTC
Organism: Pyxicephalus adspersus; assembly: GCF_032062135.1. Taxonomy (NCBI): domain Eukaryota; kingdom Metazoa; phylum Chordata; class Amphibia; order Anura; family Pyxicephalidae; genus Pyxicephalus; species Pyxicephalus adspersus. The sequence goes on from NC_092858.1 coordinate 163,636,570, forward strand.
GTGTGCAGGAAGATATTGTTAAATGTTCTTCTTCCTTTCTTGTTACCCCCAGGGGACCTGGACAACATACAAAGAAAAGTCAACCAGTCTTCTGTTGTTGCTTTAATAATAACCTTCTAAGATCTTATCCATGTGAGTTTATAAAATAGTCGTTTAATCCCTTGTCATTATAATTTAATATGAACTAAATCTTCCCTTCTATATCATGTTGTGAATGAATTAATGTGTGAATACACAGACTGCTGCCTTGGCCTTTTATTTAATCTGCCAGACATTTAGCAGGACCCTGGAGTGCAATACCAGAAGACACCAGTGGGAGAGGCTGTACTATAAAGACACGCTGGGGATTAGCGAATGCAATAAAACACTGATATACTCCACCAGGAGGGGGGGTGATTTGTCTGTTCTGACTCATAAGGGACTGTCAATCCTGAAAGGGAAGTAATAAAAAGTAAACTTTAAATGTCATTTAAAGTCTTTTCCTTCTACCTCTCCAGAAACTAAAAAAACCCCAGGCAAACAGTTAAAAAAAAAGTTGTATTCTGTGAATAGCATAAAGTTTTTAAACTGTTTCCTGCCAGTCTTGAGATTTTTCACAATTTTGTTCACTATTGCCAGGAAGGTGATACCTATTTTGAAATCCTGCAACTCTTAGGTTTTTTGTGTCGCTTCTGTACCTCCAGCCAATATGACCATTAATAAGCGATAATATACTAAAAAGACCCTCTAGATAAATGTGTATTTAAATTTTATCAGAAACATAATGAGAATCTGTTTGATTATGCATCAAAACTGCAAAATTATTAAGGACAGACCATGGGACAGGTCTAGATTTATTTATGGCCAGAGATGGCTTTAAAGCAAAATTAAAACTAAAAAAGCATCACTGAGGACCCAGAAGTCCACCAAGGAGTCAGCAGCAAAGATGGCGGCTTCATAGGATGCAGCAGTGACAAAATCTTGGACCTGTATCAATGCAAGATGTCTGCAAAAAGGTGCAACCATATGAATAAGGCAAAAGCCCCCATGCATTAATAACAATATGGATCTGCTTTAGGAGATTACTTTCAACTAAAAAAAAATCCCCTTTTCTGCTGCTCTATAGTAACGATGCAATGAAATAAAGCCAGCCCCTCACCATAGCTTCATTCTGCATCTGAAACGGAAATATTTAAAAAAAACCTTGTTTCGAGATAGACCACCTCTGTAGTACTAGACTAAAGCTGTAGAGTAGAAAAATTGACCACTACAGATGGTGCCATGAAAACTGGGAACTGGAAGTCTTCTTAATGAACGACACACCATGGGCCTGACTTATTAAAGCTTTCCAAGACTGTAGAAAATAGACTATCATAGGAGAGTTCTGGGTGAGCCAGCAAACCTGAAACGGATTTCTTAAAAATCATTTGCTATAATTTGTCAAATATTTTAACTCTGGACCAGATCCATTCCAAGTTTGCTGGTTCACCTATATTTATCTTCTCCAGTCTTGGAGAGCTTAAATAAATCAGCCCCACTTTGTTGACCTGAGAAAGAAAACTCTGCAATGACCCTGAAATGTTCCACACAACCTACGTGGCATTATGTGTTCATAAAAAACATTCTAAGTGGACATTTATGGAATTCTTTTCCATTCATTAAATGGAGAACTGAAAACCTCTATGGAGCGAAAATCTTTCTCATCTTTAGTGCTAAGTCTATCTCATACCTTTACAGATCAGTTTCAGTTTTCTGGCCAGGATTTCAAGTGCTGAAGTCATAAACTTTGCTAAATTGGAGGCAGCCCATTTCTGGTCTATTGTTCTTGATAAATGTTCCCTCAGCATTTGAACCATCCAGTCTTTTCTCTATTTCCATTCTTAGTATCTACACCAATCACAACACAACGCCACTTGGTTGGGATCATTTTATCTTCTTCTGGTCCCCCTGATGGAGCAGCTGCAAGAAAACTCAGCAGAAAACCGGTTTATTTTTCCAATTACTGACATTATATAAATGTAGTTCAGTGCATTGGCTCTGTTTGGCTGTATTTGGGAAAGATAACTAGCAAATGCTCATTAATGTCTCCAAACTAGACCCCGGTGAATTGATAGGCTGAACATTTGTGTAGGAAATGGCCAGCTGCATTCTCGAGAAAACATCCACTCGTATAACAAGCTTGAATTATGTTTGAAATATTTTCTGTTTACACAGAATCGCTACAGCTGACGTGGTGAAACTCAACATAGTTAAGTTTCTTGCCAACAGAGACAAGCTGCCATAATACAAAGTTGGGACTGATCAAAAGCTCACGCCTGAAGCTAACATTACAGCCAGAAATATCTGTTTATTTATTTGACGTTTCTGATCATCTGACCGAAAAATCACCATACCAAGCAGATATCTGTGAATTTTGTGGACTGTTCTCGGTTTCTTTTTTATGTTGCCAAAGAGCTTCAGTTATAGAGTAATATAGAAGAATTGTTGGTTACAGAATATTGCAGGGACACATAGCTGAGCCAAGGGGGTGTGGAAGTCACAGAGAAGGACTCTTGTTCTCTATGTGGAAGCAGCGGTCTTTCTGCAAGGGTCTGATACATCCCTGTAAGGCCAAAGCTTTATTTCAATCAAAAATAAGGAGGAACGTATTCACCAATGGGTGTATCGGACCTCTGAGTAGATTCCACTGCTGTATATGGTCATCAAGGGTCTATGTCACACTGGCAAGGAACAGGCTTGTCTAATCTGCACCTATAAAACTTTGCACACCTTTCATTTTATTGCCAATTTAAACTGAAAGTCTTATCTGGTTTTGAAAGTACAATTAGTCAACAGACCAAGAAGTTTATTGTGCAATGATTGATTGCAACATTTAAATAAACAGAGAAAGGGGAGGAAAGAAGAAGAAGAAAGAGTAGGATTTTGGATTTCAGAATGCCAACCTCATAGTTAGCCAAACCCTAGCTAAGCCAAAATGATGGCCAAGGTAATTAGGTGATCTTTAGATGGCTTTTCTAAATAGAATTTCCAAATGCTATTTGCTCAGGAATTATGAAAGCATCATCAAATGGGAGGTTAACAATCCTTAGCATAAGGAACCTCCAGAAATGTTGGGGGGAACTATGGCTAAGAATGGCTGCCCAAGACAGTGGGTGATTAGATTTATTATTAAATATGTTATATCTAGGGTATCCAGACCTTCTGCAATTTCTATATTGAGTCATTGAGCAAAATCCAGGCAATTTTTAATCTGACCTGAGCAAATGTAGGTTTTGGTGGACAGTTGATGAAGGAACTATGTTTTATGTGATTTGCAAAACTTAAAGCTCAACTTCAGCTACTACAAAGCTGATCCACATGACACCTCAAGCAACACCTCATTGTAGGTTCAAGCTTTTACCTGAAATATGTACAGGAATGCTTCACTGGTTCCTAATGACTAGCGAAAATGTCCTCGAACTTCTGATGGTTCTCCGAATTTTCGGCGAACCGATTTCGCGAAACCATTGGAAGATTGAGGAAATTATAACAGGAGGATTCATAAGGGATTCACAGGATTCCCTGGGAATCCTCCTGTTTGCGATCCTTGGCACTGGAGGTTAATTAACCTCTAGTGTGTCGGGGATTGCACACTATTCTCAATAAATGCAGCCACAGCTGCAATCATTGAGAAAATGCCCGGCAAAGGAGAACCTCCTGACATTGTAATATAAGTATTTCTTACAATGATACATTTGTTACAGATACAAATGTATCATTTATAACCTATAGTGCCCGGGGATCGCAGAGGAATTCCTCCTGTTCGGCAAGAGCTCGCCCTTTTGGGGAATCAGAAGGCCGTTCTCGCTTACGTTTTCAGTAAGTGAGAAAGGTCCAATATTCTCACTCGCTCATCCCTACTACTGAAAATTCACAAACTTGTGATAGATGAGATATATTTACTGATGGCTCCGAATAAATCTAATTTGCTCAGAATTATTCTTAGGTAAAAACTTATTTACATTCACATGCAAAATGCTTTGTAAATATGTTCAATTTTTTCAGCCCACCTTTTCTTCCCTGCACATCCAGACAGACAACATTTTAATATTCCTGTGCCACCATTATGGCTCCAGTCCGTCTTCTGGATTCCCCACTTTCTCTCAGCTAAATGATAATGCTTATGCATCTGTCAGTATTACAATGTTTGATCCAGAACACAATAATGTGGAAATATTCTGCATTATGCACCGTTCCCATTCCTGCGCAGGGCCCAACCATCTTCTTCTTTCTTTACTTCATTCTTGCGATCTTAAGCCATCTTGATTGGCCTGCTGGGATGATATACAGGAGTTCATTTATTCCAGGCAGAGGGAATATCCAAAGCATGCATAGCTCAGGTTATTTTGCCTGAAACCTGGAGTGATCAGGCAGGTAGGAGAGATTATTGGACATCACCTGTCTCTTTCTACAAACATGATCTGCCGGATTGTGGTTTTCTATAAGTGGAACTCTATTCCCGCTTTAAAGTTAAACTATTGAAGAGTTTTATTACTCTGCTCGACTTCTACTGAATACTGAAGAGTATTGCAGTGTTCCTCCTGGCAGTATTGTGTGGAATGTACATTTATATCAGAAGACTAAAAGCAAAATCTTTGGAGTGTGAAACAGTAAATATTTATGTATTTCTCTTGTGTATTTTCCTGTCTGGAAGTCCACTTTACATATACCTCATCTTACCTAGATTGCATTGTGACTGCAACATTGTTCTGCAAAGGTATTATTTTAGTTCTTAAAGGATAATCAGAGCAGACTTCCTCAACCTTTGCCATTGGGGGAACCCTAAAAAAACTTTTAGTTTTTCAGGTAATCACTTCTATAGTTACTATATCCACAGCTCACAGTACATAGGGTAGTGATCAGTAGGGAGAATGCTCATTACATTGCTGGACATTGGGAAGAATGTCACCCTTACAGATAGCCAAAAACATCATTGGGGGGGTGGGGGTCACCTAAATTTACCTAAAAGGCACAAACTGCACATTGCTCAAAAAAAAAACAAAAAAACCCCAGCAACCTCTGGAGGAACCCTGGTTAAAAAGCACTGCTTTAAAATAACCATGACCGAAATCTCTACCAAATACACGCACACCATACCCGTCTCCTTACCACCCTACATTAAGGTGAGCCTGGCATTATATTCAGTGTAGTTGTCATAGGGAGGTCAAACAGGACCAGCCATGCCAGGGTTAAAAAAAAGTATAATTATCCTTTAGGACCTGGGTAAAAAAAAAGTTGTTGGAATTTTAAAATGTGAGATTTGCTTAATCATACTCTCAGGTTCCTTACCTTGCTGGAAGGCTTGCTCTTGATTTCATCTCACTACAGCACAAGAGGGCTCTAAGTAAATTCATTCTAATCAGTTTAAGTTTTATAAAAATTTGAATTAACCTTCTGCTTCCTCTCGTTTCACAGAAAGTCATATACAATAGATGCTCAGAGAGAAGAGTCATGGAGATTTCCATTGCTCCAGGCACTTAAAATGATCTATGTAAACTTTGTACAACTCTTTCAGTCGTACGGTGACTCCAGTCTTAGCTGCACCCTGTTGATATGATCCGGCTACCTGAGAGAGACAACTGTGGATCTTTTATGTCCCATTCATACTGAAATGTACTGTGCTGCAATACAATCATTTTAATGCATTGCGCTAGGTAGGTGTAATTTATAGGAATGTAATGCACAAAAGTGCAGACTGTCTGTAATTGCAGCACAATCTGCATTTCATTTGCAACAATCTACACATTGATATCTTTTATTTCAGGTGTATTAGCAGCATTTAGATGGAATGGCTCCACCATATACCTATAAGGAGTCAGCATATGTAGTGCTTTGTTAACAACAGTGACAGTGATTTGTTAACAACTCCCTACAGTCCCACTCTAGTTAGAGCCATTTAGGGCCCCCAACACTTTTTTAATAAATTTAAATAAAGCAAACCTAATTCCCAATGTAGTGGGTTGAGTCTTTCATCTTTTTCAACAAGGTAGGTACTGCAGAGAATGGAGTTTATGCTGTGATTGGGTTCCAGCCTTGTTCTTGGGAATAGCATCACCTGGCATAGCAAATTCCTCCTTTTAGGATTGCTTAAATGCCAGTACTGGTTACCCAGATGGAGGGTCATTCCCAAAAGTTAACAAGCACATTTCATCCAAATTGCTGTTTGCTGAGGTACCGAGGAATTAAACAGTTTTTCATATCTCCCAGGAGATTCTGCCAACCAGGCTTTACCTATCTATTATGAAATAATACAACCTACATGTTCCTAGAACAGGTGCCTTTAGTTTAATAGACTAATTACATTGTCTTTAGTCGGATGTGTATTGGAGCGAGCATGGATGGGAACGCAGGGCCCTCACTTTTTTTGGTTGGGTGGGTTGTCTCTCTGAACACAACCACGGGTTCTGGTATCATGGTACTAGATTGTAAGCTCTTCGGGGCAGGGTCCTCTCCTGCTGTATCACTGTCTGTATTAGTCTGTCATTTGCAACCTCTATTTAATGTACAGCGTTGCGTAATATTTTGGCGCTATATAAATCCTGTTTATTATTATTATTATTAATAATAATAATAATAATAATAATAAAAATGAAGTCACTCTGGGGGAAGTTTCTGCCACTTTGAGTGACACATAGGCAGAGGTTGGACAAAGTCGTCACTCTTCAAGTCCTAATCGAGTCCCAAGTCATTGACACCAAGTCCCAAGTCAAGTTTCAAGTCAAGTCTCAAGTCACCAAGAATTCTTCCAAGTCAAGTCCCAGGTCAAGTCACTTAATTTATCCCTATTTGTCCATATAGAAACAGAACTCTTATGTTCTTGAGCACAGGATCGCATTCTAAGTCCACAACTTTCTCCTCTGACAACTGAAGGGGGAAGGGATAAAGGCGGTTAGGCTTCTACACAGCCTTCCCCCCACCCCCCTTTAGCTGTCAGAGGAGAAAGCTTAGAATGACAGAAAGGGAGGAAGGCGGTGTTATGCTACAGAAATTTCACTGCCTTCCTCCCCAGCTTTCTTGCATTCTAAGTTTTCTCCTCTGACAGGGGGGGGGGGGGTGGCTGTGTTACAGAAGCCTCAGTGCCTTCCTCCCTGTCCCGTGCAGCTGTCAGCAGAGGAAGCAAGTCGCTAGTCAAGTTGAAAGTCACTGGAGAAAACCCTGAGTCAAGTTGCAAGTCGTTCATTAGGTGACTTAAGTCAGACTCGAGTCCAAGTCACGCTCTCCAGAGATAGTTCCATGTCCCCTCTTTTTTTTTTACAACTACACCCGTCTGTAGTACAGAAAACGTTGACACCCTAGAACAGGAAATGTTTGAATACCAAATGGAGATAAATGAGGAAAGCCTGAATGTAGAAAATGAATGCAGCCACTGACCCCTACATCAAATTATACTACAATTTCATATTTGTGTTTAAATGCACTTTATTTCTATTTTTGTTCTTTTTTTTCTAAATTTTACATTTTTTTTAATTTTTTTGAGCATTTTAAATTGCATTTTTTTCACTGATTGACTGGATAAAAGAAAATAGAAAACTGATAAATAGAATAGAAAACTGATAAAATGTGGCCAAAAGAAGAGGACGCTTCCGGCGTTTTCAACCCCACAATGGAAAATAATTTGTGTGTCCATTAAATCTTTAAAAATCTATTAATGCCATCAAGCACAGATAAAAAAATAGTCATCCATTCTTTATTCATGAGGATATATCTCCCCCTGCTGGATGTCTGGGGGTAAAACTTCTTGTAAAATGAATTGTCTAGAAGAGAACACACATGATGATCATCTGTCACAGGAGTTCAGAACAAACATGGAATAAAAAAAATACTGGAATATTTCTGCTGAAAAATAAGTGGTGTTGGAGGCCTTCTGACTGAAGCTTGCTAAACAAAATAAAAAGCTCTTGCTGTAATCCTCATCTGTTCTTTGCCGATGTCCCCTGCAAACTCAATTCTCCATTATGTTCCAGTTTAAACTAATTATAACTAATAATATTTAATGCATGTTAAAGACCAGTGCCATGATAGATAGATAGATAGATAGATAGATAGATAGATAGATAGATAGATAGATAGATAGATAGA